>NC_133618.1:676588672-676696172 GCF_048593235.1 Sminthopsis crassicaudata
TATCTGTGACATATTCCATTCTGTGACACCTAATGATAAAAGTCACTGGGCTGCCTCATTTGGCCCCAACTTTTTAAATACTAAATGGTTCTGTGTTTTTTTTTTAAATCAACCACTGAATAAAATGTACAGCATCAATCTAAGGCTACAATTTATATCAGGTTTCAGGCTGAAATATATTCCTAAGGTTGAGTTCCAGATTTCAGAAAGTAGGACTGAACAGTACAAACCTTAGTTCTTGCCAATATTCTATTACTTTTCTATTTGGAATTCTCTTTTAGCCAAGCAGGGCACAGAGCCGATGTCCAGAGGTGGGGCCAGAAAAAGCAAGGTTGGCTTCTAAGTTGCTCCCCATATTTGGGTGCTGCCGATTGGCAGGGGAAGCTTCTGTACGATAATGGCTGCTGCTCTTGTTCCCTTTTAGACATGACTGACTAGACCTCAGAACTTACCTGACCTTGCTTGAAGAAGTCTATTGGGAGCTTCGGAACTCATAAAGTTCTCATTAGTAACCCTTCCTTCAGAGAAATCAAATTTGACTCTTCCTTGGATGAAAATCATCAGCAACTATTCTGTGTGACATAAAATGAATGTGACTTCTAGTGGGCTCCATTTTTATTTTGAGAAGGGATTCGGTTATCAGGCTTTGTTTTAAAAATGGATTTTCCCCCAGTTTTTTAAAATAATAATTTAGATCCATGTGTCAGAAAGTATAGATACTGAGTTTGCCCTAATCTGATCAAGTCCTATGAAGTGAAGGAAAAAAGTGTCCTGGAAACTTTTTGGAAGGAAATCTCTGTGGTTGGAGAAGTTGATACTCTAGTGGGAGAAATAGGCTCTTTTCATGGCAGAATCAATGTCATTCACAGGCCTAGATGCTTGGGTCCACAAGGCTTTAATCAATTCAGACTGGTCAATCATGTGGCTTGAAGCATGGGATTTCCCCTCCCTGAGCCTCAGTTTCCAGTTTTCTCAGCTGCCAAATGAGGTGGCTGCAGTCAATAAAGTATTTGGTCTATCTTCAAGTGATAGAGCTGTGGCCATTTGAGAAATCTAAATAGTAAATAATCAATTAAACCCTTTTGATCTTCAGGAGCTTTTTGCTTATCATAAGTGATTTCTAAAGCAATTCTAATTGGAAAATAACAGTTGGCACAGCTAATTGGTACAGTACATAGAGCACCAGCCCTGAATTCAGGAGGACCTGAGTTCAAATCTGGCTCAGACACTTAACACTTCCTAGCTGTGTGATCCTGGGCAAGTCACTTAATCCTAATTGCTTCAGCAAAAATAAAAGAAAGAAAATGTCAGTCCCACTTAAGCTTGACCATTGGGTATATTTGGAATCAAAAAGAACTGATTTTGAATCCTATCTGTGTATGCACCATTTAAAGATATGTCACAGAAGACTCATCTCCTTGAGTTCAAATCTGCCCTTGGAGATGTACTAGCTGTGTGACCTGGACAAGTCATTTCACCTGTTTAGTTCAGTTTTCTTATATAAAATGAGCTGGAGAAAGACATGGCAAAGCACTCCAGTATCTGTGCCAAGAAAACTCCAAATGGAGTCACAAAGAGTCAGAGATGATTGAAAAGGAACAGACCAATAAAGGTATGAATGAGGCTCTTCCTGACCTTATTAAGACATAGGGTCTTCTTGCTCTCTTGTATTGTGAGAGACCCTCTCAGAGTGCCAGCAGAAGAAAGGAAGAGTGTGGGTTAGTGATGCTTTGATGACATGACAGGAACATTGGAGATGCTTTTCCAGGGATGCCCAGTGCCAAACAGTAAGAACACTGACAGACCTGACAACCACCACCAACTTCCCATGCTCCAGAGGATGGCAAATTACATCACCTAAAGAAAACTGAAAAATAAGGATTAAGTTTTGGGCAAAATAGACAGAAACACAGCTGACAAGGGCTTCAGAAGCAAGAGGCAGCTTGGGAAATCTGTAGCTGATTAAGATAATGGTATCCAAGAAGAGTTGGAATGCAACTCTAGCAAGAATGGCCAAAGCTTGGTCAAAGAGGGTTGAACTTTTCAAGGAACAGTAAAGGTATCAAGGAACAATAAAGGTATATTTTTCCAGCAAATATCAAATAAAGATTTAAATTGAAACATGACAGAAGGAAGAAAACTGTTTCTATAGCTCTAACAAGCCTGATGTCATAAAGAATGAATAACAGGTGTAGTAGGGACAAAGAAAATAAAAAAGATCTATAATTCATGAGAGACAATAACCAAGAAGAGAGTTAATGAAAGCAACCAAACAGCCAATGCACACTTCAGCTGTCTGTTCACAAAGCATGGTCTAAGTATGCCAAGGAAGGCAACCAGAGATCCAGAGGCAAAGAAATCTCTTAAGTATCGGCAAGCTTGGGTACTATATAATTGGTAATTAAAGTGTGATTCTGGAATTCCCTATACAAAGCAAGAAGGATTAGCAAGAAGATATACTCATTTTGAGGATACTTCAAGGTGAAAATATTTGATGAGGATCAACACAGAAAAAAAAAACAATAGAAATAGAAATAATTTTGTTGTGACGATATGCTAAAGAGCCCATGGATGGAGCAATTAGATAAGCAACTCCAGAAATATCACAGATCTGGCGTAAAGATGTGATATTAGGATAATGGGAAACCCCAAAGATCAAATGTCTACTGGAGAACTCTTTCTGCCAAAAGCAGGGGTGGGAAGGGAGGACCGAGATATTCACAACTTCTCTTAATAATAGTTTCAGCTTTTCTAAGGTGAAAATTAGTCAATAAGCATCTTTAATAAGAATAGCCAACATATTTGTAGCCTTTACTATTATCAGGCATTATTTATAATTATTATCTCATTTGATCCTCACAACAAACCTATTAGGTAAAGGCTGTTATTATCCCCGTTTTATAGATGAGAAAATTGAAAGAAACAGAAGCTAAGTGACTTGTCCAGAGTCATACAGCTAGCAAGTGTGTAAGGCTGAATTTCTACTCACATCTCCCTGATTCCAGAGTTAGTGCTACTTAGCTGTGTATACTTAAGGCACAAATTATGTGCCACATTAACAGTGCCAGGATCTAAATATTAAAAAGATGATCTACACCTTCAAAGAATTCACATTCTAATGGAGGAGAGGGCATATACATAGCTAAATACATCCAAGATTTATGCAGAGTATATGGGAGATAATCTCAGAAGGAAGGCACGAAGGATGGGTGCTGGTAAGTGCTTAACAATAGGTTCCCTGAAGGGGAAAAAGTCACTTTTAAGCTTAATTTTTATTGCTACCATTCTCTCCATCAGTCACTTTCTTAAGTCTAGACATCCAACAAAATAATAACTCAAACCTTGATGTTGAGTGTCCCCCTATTTCTGAGACACAAAAGATCACACTAAAAATTTAATGATGGAGCTCCTGAGCTAGTATGAATTGACTCATACATCCCCCAGGGGAAGGCTTGGAAAAAAGCTTCCTACAAAAGATCTAATTTGATTATAGAGAGACAAAGACAGGAAAAGAGACACAGAGAGAGACAGAGAGAATGATTAATGAATTGTACAAGCTTCTGGAGAAGGAAAGAAAAGAAAGGAAGGAGAGAAAGAAGGTAAACCATTAAAAGGGCAATGGAGGAATTGGTCTTGGCAAACAGAAGAGCCACCTCAAAGAAAGAGAAAACAGAGGGAGTCTTGGTATTGTGAAGGATGAAAAATGCCCTATGTCCAAAATCATGGAGTGTTGGAGGATGCAGATGTCATCTAGGGCTGCTCAATAGGCCGCCAATAAAGAAGAGGGATGATCTACCTTCTGAGTCAGATTGTTCCCTGTTTAGGCAGCTCTAATGGAAAGAAAACTTTACTTAATAGGGAGTGTCAGAAGACCAGAAAGAGAGGGGGGAGTGGGCTCAGAAGATCCAGAAGGGGAGGGGGGAGTCGGCTCAGAAGATCCAGAAGGGAGCCAGTCTTAAATGACTAGGAAATTCTGTTAAAATGGAAAGTTAAACCCGAGGGCCCTAATTAACCATGTTGAGAAACATGCTAGGTGTTCTGAAGAGCTGGGCACCTAAGGCAAAGAGTTTCTTTTTGAAGCTGAAAAAGATTTTATTAGTCACATTTGCAAAGTAATACGCTGACTACCCCTTGAATAAAGAAGTCAAAGTTCTGTGATTTCTTTTTCCTTAGGAAGGACTTTTTTGTTTTTATGGGGCCTGTGTGTGTTAAGGACCTCTGCTTTGTAAGGGTGGTAGAAAAAGTTGAGACCTGAGACTAAAAGAGGCTGGCAAAAGCCACTCTCCAATGGGGAAGAAGAATCTGGGTGCAGGAAAGGCGTATTACCCCCAAATGGGCCGGTGGAGAAAGCCTGGCCCAGACATGGCTCTTGGGGACGAATGCACAGTCACCCTGGGTGACCAGCTGCTAGCAAAACTGCATGAAGGTTCCCTCTGGTGAACACGATGTTCAGAGGAGACTGCTCACCCAGTGGAGTGGGAACCCTACTACTTGTAGGAGAAGCACATGACAATAGCAGAAGACATGTTCCCTGGCCACAGCCATCCCCTCCATGTGCCTCCTGATCTCACGTATCCCTTACAAGTACCCTACCTGTGTCCACCTTTCTCAGGTTTGATATATGTATTTAACAGAAAGGATGGTTTTGGTTCATGAAGAAAGTGCTTTATTGCTACTTTCTTATTGAGTTCTCATTTAATTCTTTTGCTTGGAATGAATTGTGTCCTCTGGGCAAATTTGTCAGTGGGTGTTTGTGAACTATAGTTTTGCGACTAGGAAGACCCATAGAATGCCTCCAACCTGGAGAGGTTGCCTGGGTGAATCTACTCTGAGAATTGGGGGTGCCCCAGGTGTTAGAGATTAACATAATTCAGCTCTTTCCCTGCATCTGATTTTGTTTATTTCTCTCTTTTGAATGAAGGAAAAAGAGGTTGATTATGTTTTCAGAGAGCTTTCTATGCTAATTAGAATATATTCCTGTTGAGCCCCTAATTACCAAAGTTACTGTATTCCCTATCTCATTTCCCACCCTCACCCCAATTCCCATTCCTTTTTTTAAAGTAAAGCTGAAATATTTTGAGGGAAAAAGTCAAGGGAGAGCTAATAGCCAGCTCCATGACTATGGGCAAGTCATTTAACCTTTCTGAGGGTATAACATTTCTCAAAAAGACAGGCTATTAGGAGGAAAAAAAGGAGAATGATGACTTGAAAGCATAAACAATATGGTTCCAAGATACTATTTTGTATTTGTTGAATCCATAATTTATACCTTTAATAAACTTCAGGGTTTTACTTATTTATTTATTTATTTTGCCAAAGTGTATCCCAGCTGTCTCTATTATCTGCACACTGGGAAGATTCATTATGCAATATCATTATCTTGTATAAACAAACTTCTAATCACTGTTAGGAAATTATTTATGAGGATGTGACTGAAAAAAAAAAAAAACAATACCTCGACAACCATTGCAATGAAATGACACAGTTTGTGGCCTGGGCTTGCTGAGTGACCTTTCCCCTTTCAGACCAACAGAAGTAGGACAGATTCCTCCACCTACCCTACAAAAAGAGCTGATTCCTGGAGACTAGAGATCTCAGGTGCTTTTCATCGCTGTGATCCCAGCACCAACCAACTCCAAGAGTGTGTGTCCTAAAATAATAGATGTTTCTATAGGGTTGTGTATTCGGGTCTCACAACCTCCTCGAAAAGTAGGTGTCATTACTTTCCCCATTTTATAAATGGGAAAATTAGGGCTCTGAGGGTGGATACACAGCTGATAGATCTTGGAGGTGGGAATCCAAACCAAGTCTTACTGGTTTACTCCTCATCCATCACTCTGGCCACTAGAGTAGGGCTTAATCCGCATTTGTTGAGTTGGAATGAATTCTGTATAAAAAAAAATCACACTTCCAGAAATTCTAGGTTGGCCCAAATGCTCTATCTGTATCCAAATACTTGATTCTAGCAGCTCTGATTTTTATTAGAGGTGCATCTCGATTACCTCAAAGCACAGCTGCTAAAGAATCCCTATCGGTGATATATCTTCGTAGATACCATATTGCACAGAAGTCTGGAATTTTAGGAATTAGGAAGACCCTGAGTTAGGAAGACTTTTGTTTGCCTCAGTTTCTTCAATTGTAAAGTGGAGGTAATAATATCTCCACTTTCCTACCTCATAGCGTTGTTGAGAAGGTCAAATAAGTTAATATTTGTAAAGTCCTGAGAGCAGCGCCCAACATATAAGTACTATATAAATATTAGCTTATATTAACAGAAATCTTTATTTCTGAATGCTATGCTTCTTTTATCGCAGCCTCCAAACACCTACATATTTTGACTATGTTAAGTATGTAAGGTATGTACTTTCCATGCAATATAAACATGGAAGGCAAGTCTATGGGAGACAGATACTTCTCTTTGAAAGGGAGACTATGATTCATGCCTTGAGGGGAACAGGAGAAAGGACTGTGGGGTGACAATTTCTCCTTTGAGAGAAGGACACTGGGTTAGAATTATGGCTTTCTGCCTCCCTAAATATTTCTGGTATTGGGTCATGATTGGTTCAAAACACCAAAAATGGTTGTTTTCTGGTCTCTTAAGCAGGGAGAGCACCCTAGATGTCCTTTGATCATCTTGGCTCCTTGTTTCCAAATACTTGCCAAAAAAGACCATCACAAATAGTGAATGAGTAAATCCATTTATCCGAGAGGAGAGACAACAGAAATCAGAAAAATTCTATAGATTAAAATATATCGAAAAAACATATAGATGGAGTAAGCTCTTTACATGGGAACAAGAGGAGATCATGCTTAATCAAGAGAGAGGCCCTGATCCCACTGAAGGGAAAAGTCCCCAAAATCTTTAAGGAGGGAATTTGGGAATCAAATGTTTGCATTCCAAAGTTTTTCTTCTTGCTCCATACATCTCTTTCCAAAGGGAATCTTGGGTCTAGCTGTTAAATTCAATCCGACACAATGAACATTTAAATACCTACAATTTGCCAAACCTTGTGCTAAGCATTGGGGATACAATTAATAGAAAGACCAACAGGCCTTGTGCTCAAGAACCTTACAGTCTAATGGAGTAGCTTACACTCTAATGGGGCTTTATGTTGAAGAAGAAATAAAGATTGATTCACTTCCGTCAACACACTACCACCAACCCTGCCCCCTCTTACCTGCATGAAACATGATATTCCCTCCTGTGATTAGGACATTCTTGTGAAAAATACTCTAGATTTTTTTTGAGAAGCCTGAGTAACAACTTCCATAATCCTGGCTGACTCAAATGGCGCTTACAGCCCACCACTTCCCCCAGTTTCAGATAAACACTTTTTAGGGACCTCATGAAGAACAATTCCATCTTCCTATAAATGGCCCTTGGCATTCTTATGAGAGACGTAGGATAGGATTGGGAAGGTCATTAATGGAAGCCAACATGGCATCCCATATGTTAAGGAAACGGATGCTTAAGAGTTCATCAAATGGGTCTTTGAATGGAGCTATGGAACAAACCAGTCTTCATCCACAAATGGTTCAGCAAGGTACAGCATATGTCCCACATGCTGTCATTTTTTACCCATAGCACTTGGAAGATATGAGGAGATATATTAAGGAAAAAGATTATACCCCTAAAAGAGACTGATTTTCTTATGAAGTGCCATAAACCTAGGATAGAGGTAGGTTTAAGGAACACATTAAATCTGTGTTAAAGCTATCATTAAAAACTAACAAGTTTTGTTTTTCCAATGAGTTGGCTAAAATGGAAAGTAGCCAAAAGTAGAAGGTCAATAGACAGTGAAATCAGCCACAGAAAAGAATAGTAGAAGCTTACTGCTCCTGTAAATGATTCTAGAGTAGCCAGTAAGGGAACCAATAAGGCGGGCATTGGAGGTTTGTAAGAGGTGGGTAATATAATTGAAGATAAGCTTGTCCAATTCCAAGAGTATTTCCAGGTGATAAAAAATACATTTCCAGCTAGGGCAGACATTGATTTAAAATTGGAGTCTGTTTTATCTTAGTGATTTCAGAGACTTTGGTGTCCTTCAGGATTTCCAGTGGCTTCACTTTGGAAACTTCATTTTCAGCAAAAAATAATTCATAAGAGGCTCAAGCCAACAACTGCCTTGTATAGCTCCATTACCACAGTACTGTGACTGAATTCTCACAAGGATTAACCTTGGAATGATTGTTTCAGGTTTTCACGTCCAATATGGCCCCAGGGAGCTTCGGGATTGCTGATGCTGCACCTCTGTGGTAGCTCAAAGATCCTAGGCAGCTCGTTCCCATATCTACTCCCTGAAATTGTCTCAAATTGGAGGTATATCACTGTAGTGTCTGGTCATTCTAGATTTATGAGGGTATCCCTGAGTACATGAAAAGAAATGAAAGAACATACTCTTAATGAGGTTTTTCAAAGTAATAGCCTTGTCAAGGCCATGTGTCCTGATTTCAGAGGAAAATAGAGTTTGGAAAATAGTCAGTGTGTGTGTGTGTGTGTGTGTGTGTGTGTGTGTGTGTGTGTGTATGTGTGTGTGTACACACATACATGTACTTTTTTATTTTATTTTTTTTAGTTTGTTGAACTTTACAGATAGTAAAGTAAATGCTTATTGAGTGACTCTCCGCCCCAACACATATTGGCAACTCATCTGTACCTTAGAGTCTTAGAGGTTTTCCTACAATCATACAGACAATTATACATTATGCATGAGATATATTATGTCTGTGTAGGTGTATATGTATGCATGTATCTATATCCACATGCAGATTATAGAGAGATCAAGAGACAGGGAGAGACGGAGGAACAGAGAGAGAGAGACAAAAAGACAGACAGAAGGAGGGCCCGGCAGTTGATGGCCACGAGGCAGATTCATGTGGCGAATTGCAGAGTTCCAGCATCTCTGGCAAATGCTTGCTTGCCATGGGACTCTGTGCAAGTCATTTAACCTCCCAGCGGCCCAGGCAACGTTCTGTGATGATGAGTCAAAGAGCAGATAGAGATCTACATTGGTGGATGAAGTTTTTGTGCTGGAAGTTCCCCATGTGGCTGAAATCAGCAGGGCAGTCCAGAAAGCTCAGCAATGGTACCTCTGCATCCATAAGTCATCTTCACTTCCCCTCATTATCTAAGAAATTCCTCTCCAGCCTTTAAAGCTCAACTCAAAAGCCACTTCCTCCAGAAAACTGTCTGATTCTCCTTCCTCCTCAATCCACATAGAGCTTTGATTTGTACAATTCTAACACACGTGTAACGCTGAGACCAAAATCCCCTTTTGGCTCTAATTAGATAGCTGGTGACTCATTAGATGGAGCACCAGCCTGAAGTCAAGAAAACCTGAGTTCAAATTCTGACTCAGAACTTCCTAATGAGGTGACTCTGGACAAGTCATTTAATTTCTGTTTGCCTCAGTTTCCTCAACCATAAAATGGGAATAATACAGCATCCATCCACACACACACACACACACACCCTCACAGGGCTGTTATGAGAACTAAACAGAATATTTGTATATCTCGGCACCTGGTACATATCAATATCTGGCACTTATCAAACAAATCAATAAACCAATCAATGAAGTATTAAATAAATGCTTATTTCCCCATCACACACAAACACACAGACATATACACACTCCTTGACATTTTAAATAGATAATAACATATCTCAATAAATCAAAAGACCTTAGATACAGTATAAAGTCTTTGAAAGCCATTGGAGAAAGGTAAATTATGTAAATGAGATCTATTCCATTACGCTGGGGAATTGCATTTTGCTTTTTGGTTTTTGTATTTAAGCATCAAATTATCTATAATGAAGAAGACTTCCAGAAATTGGAATATAAGGCTTTCCAGCATCCTCTTGAGCAGTAAAAATAGGATTGAGTTATGTCTGGGAAGACAAATATCAAGGAAGGTCATTATTCTCCAGGTATCTTAGAGCAGAAGACTCAGGCTGGGGCAAGAACTAAGAAAAAGTCAACTTCCCCCCCAAAACTTCTCCTTCTAATGCCCACCCAGCACAGATACTATGATATAATTTGCTATTTCATTAATTACATATTTCCAGTAAACTGGATTTTGCATCACCCACAAAGGACCAGGGGTTGACTAGAAATAGACATAAATGTAAAGTTAGGAACAGACCCCAATCAAAGTAGAAACTGTATAAGGGATAATGGGGGGGAATCAGAACTCCTGTTAGTAAAAAGAAGTAGCCATACCAGTGGAAAGTGATCCTTGAAATTCAAAGTATGTAAACGAGACAAATCAGGGGCTGGTTGTTCCCTGGATGAGAAGGTTTGTTATAAAGTGTCTCTAAGTAGAATCCCAAGAGAGCCATCTTTCCTCCTATCTTTTTAGAGGTCTTCGGTAAGAGGCTGGATGACCTCATGTTAGGGATGTGCTAATGGAGGTTCCTTTGCTGAAATGGGGGTCAGACAGACTTGAGGTCTCCAGAGCTTACTTTCAGATCTACAATGCTGTGATTTGATGGCTTTAAAGTGCCTTTAAAATAGAAATCCCCCAAGAAACAATTCCTGCAGTTTGATTTTGAAATCCTTGGATCACATGAAAAAGCCAGTGAGACATCAAAGCCCTGGGATTTCATCAGTCTGGGGCCATCTCCACTGAAACAACACAGTTCACTCAGTAACATATTACAGATGTTGTTAAGGCCGCCCAAGACTCACCCATAATCCCATTGTGCTTAGCGTAGTGCCTGGTACATAGTGGTTGCTTAATAAATGTTGATTGATCAATAGCTGAGATAAGACTTGAATCCAATTCGTCGGGACCACTTACCCTTAACTGACACACTTACCCTCACTGTCCCGATGCATTTTAATCTGTTGCCAGAACAAATCACAAGAAACCCAAATATTTAATTTGGTCCCACGACCTGTTGAGGAAAAGCAGAAGTCATTTAAAACATGAATGCAATGACGGTTTTGTGATCTACTTAGTCTTAGGATTATATGAATGTGCTATTTTATACATGTGTCAGTTATCACTCAGCTTGAATCTGGAGTAACCGGTTTCCCAAGTTAAAAGGTCACCAAAAATATGGAAGACAGTTAATGTGTAAAATGAGAATCTGGATTAAAAAGGGCCTTGGCAGGATAGAATAACTAGTCTGAATTTACCTGTTGGAAGAATACACCTTTCAAATTTTTGTCCCCTATCACGCAGCCCTATGACCACACCTTAGTTAAGCTCTGCTCCTTGGACTCTATGTATCACTCCACCCAGTGCAAGAGTCTGTTCTCATCAGAATCGTTTCTTAACTTGACTCCTGCCCTGGCTGTATTTTTTTACAAGTTACTGTCAAGTGCCTGGCCCAAGGACCTCAAATATCCATCTCTTCCATCTGGTTCCATCATCTAGTCTTTAAATATGGCTTCTCTGAGCTCCTCGAGGCCTGAGGTCGTCCTCTCGGAGCTGGAATTTATACAGCTCCCCTCTTTTCTCAGCTGACGACTGGGACATTTGTCAACTTTTGTGAGCATGTGGCCCGCCATAAAACACAAAGTTTGTTCTTCTCTAAGGAAGAAATGGCTCCTCACCACGGCCCCTCCCGGTGATATACAATATGATGCTTATAGATCAGAATGAAAGCATGATGGAGCGTCGGCAGAAGCGGAGCTCTTGAGCTGCATTATGTAATCCATCACCCCAACAAGCTGTTGCCCTAATGATATATTAGTGCAATAATCTGAGCAGGACCCACAGTGATAGATGGCTTCCAAGATGGCACCGCTTAAGGGGATCTGCTTCCAGGAAGATGCTCAAGCCCAGAGCGAGCGTTGGAGGACTTTTACTGGAAGGGAAGTCAGCCGCGCACGTGACACCACTGTGAGCCCCATAGAGCAGCAGCAGGGAGGGCCGGCCTTAAATTAAGTCTACGGCCTGCCTGTGACAGCGGGGCCCCCGAGGGGACCTCAGAGCCAGGGGAGGTGCAGGGACTGCCAAGGCTGATCGCCGTCCAGTACAGGGAGCTTCCCCTCATGTCCGTTACCAAAGGACGCCTTGCCTTTGCCCGCAGCCACGGTTCCATTCCATCCAATACAACTGAGGGGCCCCGGACTTCAAGGGCCTTACATGCTGCCTCTCTCCTTCTGGTGCCATGGAAGAGCCCCAGACCTTGCTGTCTGTTCTCCCCCTGCCTCCTCAGGTCCCCGGGCCTTGCCATCTGCCCTATGTCCCGCTGCCCCCAGCTACTCACTTAACCGAAGGACCCCTGGGCCCTGCCACCTGCCCTGCCGAAACCCTCAGGATTCCTGGGCCTTGCCATCTGTCCTGAAGCAGAACTTTCTTTTACATCTTGTCTCACTTCACCTATGGATTTTGGGAGAACAAAAAGACTGAATTTGTCCATTTTTAGTCTGAGCACTCATCAAACATGTAACAAGCATTTAATAAATCTTTTAATTCATTCATTATTTTATCCGATCATACTATTAATGGGACAGAATGTGTTTATACCTGAGCAAGAGCAAAATTAAACAAAATCATGTTTGGTTTGGGTAGCGGTGGCAGTGCCAGCATCTGGGAGGACCAGGAAACATGTCTGAGCTAACCCAGAGAGAGAGCTAGAGATTCCAAGAGACAGAGGGGACATCCCAGACACTAGTAGGAGAAGATCAGAGGCGGGGAGGACCCAGGGCCAACTCACCTAGCAGAGTTGATTATTAAATTTCCGTGTGAGCGTTTTTATTTCAGAAAACAGCCATCACTAAAGAATAGACTTTGATTGTGTAAACTTTTAAAAGTATTTAAAAAGGGAATGAAACTTAAATGGAAGTATGCATTTTTCCCCCTTAAGAGTCTGGCTGTTAAATATTTACTACCACACTCCTGTAATACTCTATAAACATTGCTTGAATTCTGCTGGAGGGCAATAGAAGCTTCAGAAAATGAAGTTGTAACCCCACTGGAGGCCTGTGGACTATGATGATACTAGTAATAGTAATAGTAGTAACAACAGCAGGAGCAACAGTAAGCATTGTTACAGAGATTCAAGGTTTGCAAAATGCTTTTCATTCATCTCACTTGAACATACAAGTGATGAAGTGAACGTCACATATGGGGAACAGCAAACGTGCCGCCTTCCTGGTCAAGGGGTCAAGATAACAGTCCAAATACTATTGTTCTGTAAGAAATGACCAGCAGGAGGAATATAGAGAGGCCTGGAGAGACTTAAATCAACTGATGCTGAGTGAAATGAGCAGAACCAGGAGATCACTGTACACTTCAACAACAATACTGTATGAGGATGTATTCTGATGGAAGTGGAAATCTTCAACATAAAGAAGATCCAACTCACTTCCAGTTGATCAATGATGGACAGAAATAACTACACCCAGAGAAGGAACACTGGGAAATGAGCTTAAACTGTTTGCGTTTTTGTTTTTCTTCCCAGGTTATCTTTACCTTCTGCATCCAATTCTTCCTGTGCAACAAGAAATTTGGTTCTGCACACATACATTGTATCTAGGATATACTATAACATATTTAACATGTATGGGACTGCCTGCCATCTAGGGGAGGGCGTAGAGGGAAGGAGGGGAAAAATGAGAACAGAAGTGAATGCAAGGGATAATATTGTTAAAAATTACCCATGCCTATGTAATGTCAAAAAAAAGTTATAATTATAAAATAAAATAATTAATTGATTAATCTTTAAAAAGGGAAAAAATATATAACTCCAAAAGACTTCAGAAATTTCACAAGTATAGTATAGAATAAGTGAAATTTTGCCTTGTAAGTATAGCACAGTAGAATGAAAAATTCTGGGGCATCTGGAAGTTTGGAGGGGAGACAGGTTTGAATCCCACCTCTAACACTTCCTGGCTCAGTGACCATGTTGTAGTTACTTTGCTATTTCAGTGCCTCAGTTTTATCATCTATTACATGGGTATAATACATCTGTAAAACCTAGTTTAAAGTGGTGAAGTTCCAGTGCAATGATGCTGGAAAAGTCCTTTGCAAACCTTAGTGAGTTTTCTCAGTGTCAGTTCTTATTAATGATTTGAATTGAGTTGAATTGGCCATGCTGACTTGGACTTCGTCCACTTCTCCCATTGCGTCTCTGTCACATCAGACTAGATGTACATTGTCCCCTCAGTTTTGCTTTCTTCCCAATGCTCCACGTAATTAGAGGCAGAAGACTGGCTGTCAAGGCCTTTACTTCCTGCACATGGCTGGGAGTTAATCACCACTGCCAGCGGTACATGTGCACGTGTGTAATTAGCTGAGTGCGCTCCATGAGCCTGATGGAAGCCCTTCGATCTGAACGCTTCTCCATAAATCACACCATTGCAGACAATCCCCTTTTGTTTTCTCTCTTTGCCATGGTCATTGCTCTTGGAGTAAGAATGAGTTCCACAACGGTGGAAGAGCCCAGATAGCCACGTACCCAAGTAGGTGGGACGTCCGCAGAGGGACACGGCGTGGATGTGGCCGCCTCCCTGAGGCTCACTGCCTCCTGGATGGAATCAAAGGCAAGGAGAACTTTAAAAATCTGTAGCTCTCCCTAAGGTCAGCATTATGGGTCACTCACGCTAAATCATGGGCAGATAGTCAGGGCTCAGAGCTGAAAACGTGAGCTCATCTCGGGCTCAGCGTCTGCCAGCGCCGGACAGGCTACAGAGTCAAAATAGCAAGGACCGGCCACGTTCGTGGACACTGGGCTCTGATTTTCCTCACAGGCCCAATCAGACACCCCCAGCTTCTCATTCTGTGCCTTTCTCTGAGTAACCCATGGATTGACCAGCCCGGCAGCTGGGGGCCCAGTGGACAGAGCTCCGGGCTTGTTATCAGGAAGACCCGAACCAAATCAGCCTTAGACACTTCGTGGCTGGGCGACCCTGGACAAGGATGACCTCATCTATAAAATGAGCATAATAATACCGCCTCCCTCCCAGGGCTGTCACAGGAATTAAACGAGATAAAATGTGAAAAGTAGCTGGCGGAGAGCCGGCCACGTACTGATACCCATAAATGCTGGTTCCCTCACCCTGGCGGCTCCTCCCTCCCTCTCACCACATGCCCAGAATCTCCAATCCTTGTCACACGTGGCCTCGTGATACTGAACATGAACAACTCTTCACACAGTTATTCCGGCCTCCCTGTGTCTCCCTAAGCCGGCCTAGAGCTGGTTTATGGGAATCCTGTACAGAATTCGGGGGGCGGATCCCCAAGACACACACACATTCTGAAGGCATTTGGAGTGTGGTTTTTCTACATTTCTTCTTTTGGTTCTTATTAATAAAATGCCCACAGAGAGATGGTCTGGGGGTTATTTTATACCCAGTTATTTTACTGAAGTTGTTAATTATTTCAATTAATTTCTTGGCAGATTCTCTAGGGCTTTCAAAGCAAAACAACATATGGCCAGGTAGTAAAAGTGAGGGATAGCTGGTGGACGGTCTGAGCGTCCTTGTCGTTTGGGGACACGCAGGTATCCAGAAAGTAAAAGAACCAGCAGAAGGCCAGAGCCACACAAAAGAGAAGGGCTTCAGGGGCACAATCAGTACCTGTGGATAGAGTGTCCCCACTTGGAAAAGCCTTCATCCATTAAAATGAGGCAACATCCACATTCTCATCCCAGTTCCCTGTTTTGAGCATATCTTGAGAGTTAGCTTGGGGTTCTAAAGGAAACTGGGAGGACATCTGACCAGTGCCGAGGCGGGGACAGGACAATATGAATCAACAGCAACCAGGAACACCCATTGTGTGTCAAGGACTGTACTTGGCGTGCGAGGTGCAGAGGCAGAAATGGATTAGTCTCTGTCTTCCATGGGCTTGCCTTCTGTTGGTGGAGACGATTTGTGCATATAAAAGTGTGTGTGTGTGTGTGTGTGTGTGTGTGTGTGTGTGTGTGTGTGTGTACATATACATGCATAAATATGTGTGTGCATATTCATTGTGTGTATGTGTGTGCATATATGTATACAGATACACATATGTGCATGAAAGAAGGGGAGAAAGGAAAGGAGAAGAAAGGAGAACAGAAGAGAGGATATTATCTTATTATTCCCACCTTTCGGATGAGAGAAAAAGAAAGGGGGAGAGGAGAGAAAAAAGGGACAGGGAACTTCTTAGCATGATGTAAGTTACAACATGGAGCACCAATGTCTAGCAAAACAGATGAAAGTCCAAAATCCTGCTTCCCCCATATTAGTGGAGAAGCTTCCTGCCAACCATTAAAATCTAGAAGGGCAGAAGAGCCCATCGGGGTGGACGTGTCATCAGAGTCAGCGTCCTCATTGGACGGAAATCCAAAATGTGACTTGGGCAAAGTCATGGCCCTGGCTCTGAGGCTTCTGTCACGCTGTCACCTGTTCTCCTCACACAGAAGGAAGAAAAACAGTCTTCCACTGAAATTTTGGAGAGCAGGGGATAGTAATATTGAAGAACTTCCTGACAGTAAAAATTGGCCCAGTCACCAGTAGAATAAAACGAGGCACTCCTGAGCTTGCCATCAAAAGCCCATCCTCATTGGGCTTTGCTTTTGTCCTATTATTTCCCGACTGGTTTGAGATGTTCCAGCTGAACGGCCCCACTGGTGACGTGCCCTGACCTTAGCGTTCTGCCTTCTCCCTCCTGTGTGATCTGCCGTCCTCCTCACCCAGGCTCCTTGGAATCCTGAGCTTCCTCACAGATTGCTTCCCTCCTGTTCATTTCCGGGTTTCCTCCCTCTCCCCCCTCCCCATGTTGTCACGCACTTGCCTCTCTGTGGGCAGTTTTAGTCTTTCACTAAAGTGTAAGCTCCTTGTTCTTGATAAGATATGTTGTTTCTTACATCAGCTCCATTTGGTCTCTCCCCCATGATGGTGGAGCTTCAGCAAATCAAGATGGACAGCAAAAATTAACGGCTTCAGCTCCACAACATACACATATATGTATACATATAGATAATTTGTGCATGTATGTATACAGATAGTAAAAATTATTAACTGCCTCAGTTCCAGTAAAAATTATTAACTGCCTCAGTTCCACAATGTGTACACACACACATATATATAGATAGATAGATAATTTGTGCATGTATGTATATTTTATATAGATGTATTTTTTGGAGTAAGAAGGTTAAAAAAGAATAAAGGAAAATATGCACAGCACATAAGAAAGGAAGCAGAGAAAAGAGAGAGCTCTGAACATAATGTGTAGTATTATATAGATTTTCATGAAATGGAAATTTATTACTTTATACTTTGAAGCCTCTCTTTTGTTCTGCCGTGCACAAGGCAATTTGTTTTCTTTTCCTATTTTCTAGTTAAGTTTAAAATAAATAAAAGTTTTAAAGAAAAAAACGCAGGCTCCTGGAGGGCACCTTACATTTTGTCCTCATCTTTCATTAAGTTCTCATCTCCCAACTACAAGGTCACACAGCTAGTAAATGTCTGCAATTAGATATGAATTCATGTCTCCCTGACTCTCTCTCCATTACTATAGTAGACTCTCAGGGACAGTTAGTTGGTGTGGTGGTTAGGCCACCGGCCCTGAAATCAGGAGGAGTTCTAATCCAATCTCAGACACTTAATACTCCCTAGCTGTGTGACCCTGGGCAAGTCATTTAACCCCAATTGCTTCAGCTAAACAAGAGAGACAGAGAGAGACAGAGACAGAGAGAGAGACAGAGAGACAGAGACAGAGACAGAGATACAGAGAGACAGACAGAGACAGACAGAGAGATAGAGAGACAAAGACAGAGAGAGAGGAGAGAGAGAGGAGAGACAGAGAGAAAGAGAGAGAGACAGAGAGACACAGAGACAGAGAAAGAGAGAGAGACAGAGAGACAGACAGAGAGACAAGACAGAGAGGAGAGAGAGAGAGAAAGAGAGAGAGAGAGAGAGACAGAGAGAGAGAGAGAGAGAGAGAGAGACAGAGACAGAGACAGAGACAGAGACAGAGACAGAGACAGAGACAGAGACAGAGAGACAGACAGAGACAGAGAGACAGAGACAGAGAGACACAGAGAAAGACAGAGAGAGTCTGTAGAAACCTTTTAGTCATTTGAAATGCAGGCCGAGTTGTCAGTGACAGAAGATTGCCCCTGGAGACGGCCGGGACCCGTCTGAGCCCAGTTGTGATCGTGTAGACAAGAGACTGCTTGACACAAAATGTCTCCACGTCTGCCAAGGCTCCGTCTCCCAGGATGGACACATCGAACACAGAAGCCAAGGACTCAATGGGCCTGAAAATTGCGCGCACATTTCTCTCTTGGAAATCATTGCTGCGCTTGGCTTTGTGATGGAGGAGAGGGAGAAGCCCAGTGACCATTTCTCCTCCTTTCCCATTTCTAGCAAGGCAGGCCTTCAGTCCATCAACATATATTTATTGTGTGCACCCCCCCATCTTTATCCTTATTCAGAGCACTGGGGGGAACCACAAAGAAGACAGAAAACACAATTCCTAGAGAAAATGCTCTTTGGGGAGGGCCCAAGTCAGGTGCAAGTGTCTCTGTAACGTGGCAGAGGGATGCAGCCTCACGTAAAAAAAAAAAAAAAAAAATATATATATATATATATATATACACACACATATATATATGGTTGTTTTGTTTTTTTTGTTTTTTTTTTTTTCTGGAAAGTAATGTCCTTGACTTGTTTTCCCTCTGAAAGACACCCCAGCGTCCGATCGATCTTGTGGCTTGTTACCAGGTAGGCAGTAAAATAGGAACTAACTGCCATAATTCCCAGGTCAGCTGAAGCATGGCTCTCCCTCCCCTGGAAGAGATTAGTGGGGTCGCTGCTTGGCTGATGTGGTTTTCAGACTTTCCATGAGACACAATTCAGAGCCGGCTTTGCCCTGCACATATTTAAAGGGAGCCCTCCGCCGGGGAGATTAGTTGTGTTTAGTGTTAAGGTAACTAATGAGACGGGAGGGCCGGCGTGGGAAACGGGGCCGATTTGTCTGGGTGGCCATTCCAGCAGCGAGTCACCGTAATGAGCAGTTACAAATAAGAGAATGATTTGACTTTCTGGCCACACACGCTGCTCACTCCAGGAAACAGTCAATGAGGTCATTTTTAAAAGGTGGATTCCAAACAAAGTCCAGAGAGTTTCTCAATATTGGCTTTGGTCCCCATGGTATCTTCGACCACCCTTTGTTTGAAGACTTGGCGTAAGGAACAAAACTGGCCCAGCAATGCCGATGCAGAGCCAGCTCCCGGAAGGGTACGTTTTGTTTGCGGTGGTTATTTGTAACATTTGGGCAAAGATGATTTATTCTCTGGAAGTTCTCTGGTTATGCTCCCTTCAGATTCGGAGTTATTTATCTGCTTCCAACAAATGGCTGGGTCTCAATGACATGAAATAGGACGCCTCTGTCCGGGTTCCGATACCAGCTTTCCAAAGACAAGACTGCAGAGGAACAAGAGTTCCCATTGTGACCTTGGAGAGAAAAGGACAAAGCTTCCTGGGACCTGTCAGAATGCTCATTCCGTGCCCTTCTCCCAGCTTTCTGCAATTGTCCTTAATGAAAGGGGGGACAGAG
Organism: Sminthopsis crassicaudata; assembly: GCF_048593235.1. Taxonomy (NCBI): domain Eukaryota; kingdom Metazoa; phylum Chordata; class Mammalia; order Dasyuromorphia; family Dasyuridae; genus Sminthopsis; species Sminthopsis crassicaudata. Next base: position 676,608,173 of record NC_133618.1, read on the forward strand.
GCTCTCGAGCACCAGGTGGTGACGCCCCCCTTTTGATGATCAGCCATCCAGAGGCTAACTGGGTTATCCCTGTCCCCTTATTCTTTACTTTCTCTGAAGTACCTTTTTGTTCGATGCAAAATGTCTCTTAGCTAAGCTATTTGCACTGCATGAAAATCCGTATTGACATTCACATTCTAATAAATCTTTAGGAACTCTGCCAAGGCAAAAAGGACAGTGAGAGCTAGTTTATAACCCAACGGCAGAGAGAATCCACAACTATTTCAGATTTTTTTAAGTGCAAGGGAAAACTCAGATAAGACCATTAGCTTGAAAAGGATTCCAGGGCCTGGCAGTGGGTCAGAAAAACTACTGCAGGCAAGTGAGCTAGTAAATCAGCCCTAGTGGGTGTTGGAGGTAGGCTGAGCAGGCTGCTGTCCTTGGTATTAATGAGCTGACAGAAAACCCAAGCCCCATTTTTTTCCTATCCATAGTATACATGTTAATGCCATAGTCATGGGGGTGGGAAGGGAAAGGAGCTTCCAGATCATTAACAATTAAAGAAAAGCAAATTAAAGCAGCTCTGAGATTCTACCTCAGCCCTACCAGATTGGCAAAGAGGGAAAGAGAAAAAAAAAATGGCAAATGTTAGAGGGTCACAGGAAAACAGGCGCATTAATACCCCTTTGGTGGACTTGTGAGTTGGTCCAGCCAGTGGGACTATTTCCCCACAGTCAAAAAAGGGTCATTACCTTTTGACAGAGTTCTACTATTGCTAGAGCTATACCCAAAATATCCAAAAAAAAAAAAAAGGAAAATTATCTATTTATACTCAAATATTGTAACTCTTTGCAGTGGCAAAGCACTAGAAACTGAGGACACATCCATCAATTAGATAGTGATATAGAAATGTAATGAAATATTATTGTGCTGTAGGAAAATATAAAAAGGATTGGCTTTAGAGAAACTTGCAAAGACATATGTGAACTGATACAGAATAAAGTAAACAGAACTAGGAGAATAAGTTGTTTGGTTTTTTTTTTCACAATGATGACAATATCATAAAAATGAGCAATTTGGAAAAAAAATTTTAATTCTAATGAGTAAAATGCCTACCCATGATTCCAGAGGGCCAGAGAGAAAATATTCTATTAATTTCCTGAAAAAAAGTGAGGAACTGAAGATACAGGATGTGAGGTGCATTTTTGTTTTGATTGCATATGTGTATGTGTTATCAGGTATTTTTTCCTTTTTCCAAGGTGAGCGGAGAGCAAGGGAAAGAAAATTCATGTATGTTAATTGAAAAATAAAATAATATATTATTTGTATATATTAATATATAACACCTACACTAGAAAAAAACTGGGAATAATTATACAACAGAATAGCAATGAATATGCACCTACTGAGAAGATGAGAAGTGAAATTCTAATTGGGGGATTAGGATTCATCAGAGAAGATTTGAGATCCTAGGATTTAGAATAGGGAGGAATATCAGGAGTCTTTGAAACCAACCTCCTCTTTTCAACAATGACTACATTAAGCATCAAAGAAATGACTTGTCTCACTCAAGGGCACTCAGTCAATAGCCGAACTGTCATTCAGATTCATCTGTCACTTCTGAATCCAATAAGCTGGAAAGCCTATTCTTTGGCTCTTATTTGAGGAGAAAAGTTTGTCAGATTAAGGTGGAAGGAAGCAACATAAATTGATGAGGAGGAAAAGAATCCCATGTGCAAGCAAATACCATAGGACAGCATTTGAAGGAATAGGCAATCTGTAAACAGAAGTACTAGCTTAGTGCCTGGTACAAAAAAAAGGAGTTGGACAACTATTTGTTGAATGAATGAATGAAGTACCAAAAGAAGGTGATCATCAGTAAGGTAGCCATTATACATGTCCATCTTGCAGAGAATATTCCCATAATCATGGCTGACAGCAGTAAGGTCATGCTACTCAGTGTAGGTCAGACAGGAGTCATGCTTAGCCATCCATACGGGAAAAACGAAGTGAACGAAAAATGCAATTGCCCAGGTTATGACAGTCGGTGAGACAGGGCATTCACTGGCTTAGTTAATCAGGATACTTATTTTTAGTGGACACAAGGCCCAACCAGACTGCTGACCTTTACCAAATCGCATCTTCTTCACATGATTTTGTCCCAACCACGTGCTGGGAATTGTAACACCACCAGATCCCAAACTGAAAATCACAAGTAATCCAAAGGGAACACCTCATGAGCATCCTCAGCATCTGGAACATGCTCCCAGTGGTGGTTGGAAAGTGAGAAGTATTGCCAAAGACAATAATGAGAAATTGGGTCTCTCACAGTGAGGGCAGAAGACAATGAGGAGCAATCTGAGCATGGAACCACCAACCATGACATAGTAAAAGAATCAGAGCATTATTTGCATCCTTCATGGAAGGACCAGAGCGAGAATAATGAAGAAGAATTGTGGATGGGTTGCCAGGAGCATATTCACATTCATGAAATAAGGGCAGAGTTCTGGCTGGAAGCTGTGGAAGGAATGGGGACAGTGGGACAAAGCTTGGCCTTGCTCAAAAAGCAATAAACAAAAGCATTCACTTGAAAGGTCATCTTCCAGTCTCAAAAGAGAAACTGGAGCCAAAGGGTGAAGGACTTTAAGTGGCAAATAAGTAGTGGAGAAAATGATGGAGGTGGTAGTGATTTTGATGATGATGGTAATAATGATGACATATATATATATATATAAAATATACTTTTAATGTTCCAAATTGGTATGGCTTCTCCCAGGGCCTCACAACAACCCTGTGAGATAGAGATTATTGGCAATCTTACCCCCATTTTATAGATGAAGAAACAAACTCAGAGAGAAATGACTTGCACAGTCACACTACTTGAAGTATCAGAAGTGGGACTCAAATCCAAGTCTGTCTGGCTCCTAGTTCAATGTCCTCCCACTAAGCTAGATTGCTTATAGTATATAAAATAAATATAGTATATAAATATAGTATAGTATATAAATATAGTATATAGTATAGTATATAAATATAGTATAGCATATAAAATAGTATATAAAATAGTATATAAGCTAGATTGCTTATAGTATATAAAATATACTTTTAATGTTCCAAATTGGTATGGCTTCTCCCAGGGCCTCACAACAACCCTGTGAGATAGAGATTATTGGAAATCTTACCCCCATTTTATAGATGAAGAAACAAACTCAGAGAGAAGTGACTTGCACAGTCACACTACTTGAAGTATCAGAAGTGGGACTCAAATCCAAGTCTTCCTGGCTCCTAGTTCAATGTCCTCCCACTAAGCTAGATTGCCTCTCCCAAATCCAGTGCTTCCTTGGTCAGTCCAGAGTCCCCATGTTCCTTTCTCTCCTCTGTTGGTTTCTGTGCCTCTCCTTGATGTGGCTGTTGGCCATGAATTTGTCCTGGTCCTTCTCATCTCTTCTGTTCTCTCCCTTGGTCATCTTCCTTGCTCCCCCATTAAGCCACAACTTCTCTGGGCCTCAACTTTCTGTCCACGGAGCTCCTCAGCCCAGGGTTTTTTGCTGCCCACTTTCTAACTCCCACTCCAAGGACTGTTTTGCTTGTTGGAATTCATATCCCTAAAAGTTAGCACAGTATTGTGCATGAAGTAAGTGTTTAGCAAATGTTAATTGGTGAATTGATTTTCCATTTCTATTTTATTTTATTTTTAATTTGTGGAAGAAAACAAACATTTCCATAACATAGTACAATAAAAACATGATTGTACACGAAACTTCAAATCTACAACAAATATCAAATATACAACAGAATCATCATGTAAATTTCTTTTTTTTTTCTTCCCTTCCCCTAACCCTTAGAGATAGCTCTCTATTTCTATTTTACTAAAATTCTAATAATCTGGATAAATCAGTTTATCTCATTTTTGTAGCAAGCTCTTCCCTAAATATTTTACTAGTGATTATCATTAGATCATAGATCAACAGCTGAAACTGTCTACTTTTGGTGACTCATTTTAGAAGGGATGAAAGTGACCTCCAAAAAGATGACGTGTCCAGATTCATAGAGACAGTTAAGTGTCAGAGGAAGGATTTAAACTGAGCTCCCCTGACTCTAGGACCAACGAGCTTTCTATCACATGACACTGTTTGCTAATACCATCTGCTCCTTTATGGAGAAGTATTATACCAACAAATCATAGATTCTCAAAAATAATTTATAGTAATATTTAGCACTTAAATGGGACAGCTAGGTGATGTCATAGAGGATAAAGCCTGGACTCAGGGAGACTCATCTTCCTGAATTCAAATCTGACCTCAGACATTTACTAGCTGTATGATTCTCAGAGAGTCACTTAAGCCAGTTTGCCTCAGTTTCCCCATCTGTAAAATGAGCTAGAGAAGGGAGTGGCAAACCACTCCAGTATCTCTGCCAAGAAAACCCCAAATGGAGTCTTAGAGTCAGACAGGACCGAAACAACTAAACAAGAACAAAAGCTCTTAAGTAGCATGTTATGGTTAACAATGTGCTTTACATCTCATATTTCATTTGATCTTCACAACAGTATGAGAGAAATGCTATTATTATCTCCATTTTACAGCTAAAGAAATCAAAGCTCAGAGAGATTGTGACTTACTCATTCAAGATCAGAGAGCTGAAGTGTCTGAGGTATGATCTGAACTGGGATCTTCCTCATTCCAAATCCAACATGGTACCACCCGGATTTATCGATGGAGATAATATCTGCCTCCAGCTGGGGATACAAAAATGTCTACTTTGGGCAGAGGGAATAGGGAGATTTATTTAGACAGAATTTTCCTTGTTTCTTTTTCATGTATATTTTATTAGACAGTGTTTTGATAGAATTTCTGGGTCTTCCACACAAGAAATATCCTAAAGAAAGCCATTGAGAACCCATGTGATCAGAAGGTGGGTCAGTAATGTAGCAAAGAAGCAGCACAAATGAACAGCTTTAGCAGCAGATAGTCCCCCCCAGAATCTAAAAGCAACAACAGAACTAGGTTTTCAGTGCATTGGGTGGATACTTTATGAAGCATGTGGCAGACAATTGCAAATCCCGGCCCGGAGAGACTGAATTCAGTGGAGTTTGACTTTCTGGAAAGGTTGGTAGATTAGGGTTTCCCAGAAATGAATATATTACATTAATGTAAAGCTGGAAGGAACTTTCAGAGGCCACCAAACACAATGTCCTCGTTTCATAGCTAAGGAAACCAAATCCTGCACAATTAGGTGACTTACAACAGATCACACAGGAAGTGAAAGAGACAGGATCTGAACTCAGATTCTCTAAAACTCCACATCTGTCCTTTTTTTCCTGTACCACGTCGCCTCAGTTTGATTCACAATCTGATGACCAAATGTCCTCTAAAATCCAATATTTTTAAGGAAACTATTTTAAAATGAACCACTTCACATATTTCTAGCTAAAAAAAAAAAATAGCTGAAAAATACCATTTCCCTACAAAAGCAAGTGTACTGGATTTAGACTTGCTTGCTGAATCCTATAGGGATGAGGGGAGTCATCTGACTCTGAAATATTCAATCATCTGCACCTGAAGACTGACTGGAGAAAGAGCAAGGCTCTGATTTTTTTTTTTCTTCCCTTTCCTCATCGAATTTGCAAGGGATGAGAATCCTACCTAAGGCCCCCCTGTGTGACCTCTGAAACACTTCTTGGTCCTCCTTGGAATGACTGTTCAGCCAGAAGAGCCAACTATCTCCAATATTTTCACAAGCAGGATCTGAAATCCCCTCCATGGGAGATGTGGGGCCACTTTAAGTCTCCAGTATTTTTGCAATGACACAATTAACTGTTGTCTGTATTTTCTCGTGTGATCATATTCTAGCAGCAAAGCCTTTGGGGGACAGCGAAGCTCTTCCTCTGAATGTCTTCATCACCTTCAGTGTTAAGGATCTCAATTCCTGAGCAGAATTGTTTAAAGGGCTGGGTGATTTTATGACTAATAATAACCTTTGTAATTATGCATGTTAGGAGAGACACAATCAGGAAGCAAACTGATTGCTTCGGATCTCGGGAAGGTCGTTCAGTTAAAACAGAATAGCTGCCTCGTACAAAAGTGAATACTGGCCAAAAGAATGGGCTTCCTATATGAGGGGATGAGTGCCTTTACTTGCCTTTAGACCTAAAGGACCTGAGCAAGTGGTTAAGTTCAGGGTCAGAGTTTCTAATCTGTGTCAAGTGGTATTCTAAATTAAAATACTACTGTCAATAGTAACTCACGTCAGTCAATCAGCTTACAAGCATTGGGATGTATCTTTTTAGCTGGTGATTGGTCCAGCTTCTCCATCACCTCTCCTGCCAGTCCTCCAGTGTTTGGAGAAAGCGCACCAAGATAATTTCCTCTCCTTTGAAAGATACGGCAAATAAAAGGTAGAGATCCAACCAACTGATCCTTCCCCAGGCCACCCAGTTGGCTTTAGCAACCTATGGTGTATCTCAAAACTTCTGTGACCTCCAGCTAATCTCATTCTCTTTTCTTTCCTTGGGAATACCTGGCTCACAAGCTTCCAGCGCCAAGCTTTCACACTTTGGGGCTTTAGTGGACTTATTGTATCCTCTCAAACATTTTAGCTTTCAGTTACCCACATCTCCAATTCATTTCACTTCAGGCATGCATAGGAAGGACCATTCCCTTGATCTTCTCCACCACAAGAACTCTTTAGACTTCATGGCCTAGAACTCTGAAATTCCTCCTAACTTTCATCCATCCATCCAATCACACATATTTACAAGCCCAGCCCTGTCCTCTAGTCTTCAGTCTTCTTCACCCTATATTCAATCAGTAGCTTCAGGAATGGAGTTCCAGTTGAGAAACCCTAAAAGATGATAGTGTTAAAGTGCTGTCTTCAACAGGCCAGCAAAACTACAGGGACCAGCGGATCAGAAAAGACCCATTTGTAGCCCAATCCTAAAGAAGGACAATGTCCAAATTACAAAATAACTGCACTTGTTTTACACATCAGCCAACTTAAGCTTAAGATTCTGCCAGCTAGACTTCGGCACTATGGGAACTGAGAATTAACAGAATAACAGACTGGTTTTCAAAGAGGCAGAGGAACTAGAGACCAAATTGCCAGCATTTGCTGGATTACCTAAAAACAAGAAAGTTTGAGAAAAACATTTACTTCTGCCTCGTTGAATACACTAAAGTATTTGTGTGGATCCTAGTAAAATGTGGCAAGGGATGAGAGTACCAGATCATCTTACCTGTCTGCTGAGGAACCTGTACGTGGGCCAAGAAGCAACCACTAGAATTGAACATGGAACAACTTTCAGATAGGAAAGAGTATGGCAAGGCTGTATGTTGTCAACTTGTATGTGGAGGACACCACATGAAATGCCAGGCTGCTTGAATCAAAAGCTGGAATCAAGGTTTCTGGGAGAAATATCAAGAATCTCAGGTGGGTAGGTGATAACCATTCTTATGGCAGAAAATGAAGAATTAAGAAATCTTCTAATGAGGATGAAAGAGAAAGTGTAATGTTTGCTTGAAGATTAATATATATTAAAAAAAAAAAAAAACTAAAATCTTGGCAATAGGTCCCATCACTTCCTGGCAAATAGGGAGAAGAAATGGAAGCAGTGTAAGATTTTATATTCTTGGGCTCAAAGTTCACTGCAAACAGTGATTGCAGCCATGAAATTAAAAGTAGCTTGTTCCACAGAAGGAAATTTATGGCAAATCTGGACAGCATACTAAAAAGCAGACATCACCTAGCCCACAAAGGTCCATGTAATCAAAGGTATGGTTTTTCTAGTAGCAATGTATAGCTGAAAGTTAAGACTACAAAAAACAAAAAGCTGAACCCCAAAGAATTGACACTTTCAAATGGTGGTGCTGGAGAAGACTTTCTGAGAGTCTCTTGGATAGAAAGGAGATCAAATCAATTAATACTTCAATTAATTCAGGTTATTTACTGTAAAGTCAAATACTGAAGCTAAAGCTGAATTATTTTAGCCATATAATGAGAACTCATTGGAAAAGACTGATGTTAGGAATGATTGAAGGCAAAAGGAAAAGAGGCTGGCAGATGATGAGATGGATAGATGGTGTCAAGGAAAAGAGGCTGGCAGATGATGAGATGGAGTAGATGGTGTCATGGAAACAACAAACATGCACCTGGCAGATGATGAGATGGAGTAGATGGTGTCATGGAAACAACAAGCATGCACTTGGACAGACTTCAAGAGATAGTGGAGGATAAAAGGGCCAGATGTGAAGGGCAGGAATTCTCTATGATTGAGTTAATCCTACAATAAGGTGCTAACTCAGTGGAACTGATAAGACAGTGTTTATCTAGTTTAGCATGTGAGTTCTCTAGTTCGGTATGATTGATTTAATCCTAAAACAAGGTGTCAACTTGTAGAACTATACTAAGTTCTAGAGCTGGTCTAGAGTGGTCCATGGGGTCATAAAGAGTTGGACATAACTAAAAGACTGACCGCCAACAAGCTGTTTCTTAACCAACTCTGCCTCCACGGCATTTTTTGCATTTGTCCCTTTCTCTGCACTCAAACCACATCAAACTGGCTCATAACTTCTTGCTTGGACTATTGCAACGACCTCCAAATTGATCATTCTGTTCCATTCTCCAATTTGTTCTCCATAAAGCTGTGAGATTGATATTCTTAAAGCATCTGGCCAGGTCACCCCTCACTCAAAAAAATTTCATCTAGGACGAAACAGCAGTTCCTTCTTTTTGTCATTCAGATCTCTTCACTGCTGGCTGCAGCTTCCTGGCATATGATGCTCCTTCTCACGCATCGTCTTCCAGGGACGCCGGCTGATTTTGCAAAATTATAGAATTAAAAGGGACCTCGGCATCCATCAGTCCCCACTGTAACATACTGCACAGGGGGCTGCCCAAGCTCTGGGTCATCCCAGGCACAGACGGCTCTCATGTCTGACATGAAGTCCAAGTTGGCAACCCGTTTCTCGTGGTTCTGCCATCCTTGCCATTTCCTCAACAGAGTCGTATATCCCCTGGGCTGTACATTTCCTGGGAGCCTTTCCTTTTTGGATTCCTCCAATGTTTCTTGCTCTCTTACCCTAAATTACTTTGTGTTTGTCTTTGGTAGGTTCATGCGTAGTTGTACATACATGTGTGTTTACAAATGCCATGCAAGCATGCACATCTCACATGTGCAATCACACACATAAATGTCCATGCATGTATACATACAAGAAAACACATTTATACACAGATGCACATGTACACATGCATGCATTTACACATACACACTCATGTACTGTATATATAACATACTAACACATGTGTTTACATATAGTATGCACCTGCATGCAAATGCCATGCATACCAACATACACATGACACATATGCAATTACACATAAGTACTCATGCATGTATAGATGCACCATATATGCATAGAAGAAAACACATTCATACACAGATGCACATGTATGCACATATTTGTATTCACAATACATACTCATGCATTGCATGCAATTACATGCTAACACATGTGTTTACATATTGTTGCTCACATGTGTGCATGCAAATACCATGCACACAGACATGCACATTGCACACGTGTAATTATACATAAATACTCAGCAGGCATAGATGCACCATACACACATATGAGAAAACACATTTATACACAGATGCACATGCATGCACATATTTGTATTCACAATACATACTCATGCTTTGCATGCACATTACATGCTAACACATGTGTTTACATATTGTTGCACACATGTATGCATGCAAATGCCATGCATACAGACATGCACACGTGTAATTATACATAAATACTCAGCAGGCATAGATGCACCATACACACATATGAGAAAACACATTTATACACAGATGCACATACATACACATACATGTATTTACACACTCAGACATGTGCATATGAGACACATTAACATGTGTTTGTATGTAGTTGTACATACATGTGTGTTTACAAATGCCATGCAAGCATGCACATCTCACATGTGCAATCACACACATGAATGTCCATGCATGTATACACACAAGAAAACACATTTTATGCACAGATGCACATGTATGTACTCACACACTGTGCTCATGTGCATATGTGATACTAACACATGTGTTTACTTGTTGTGTTGCGTTCAGACATGCATGTTGCATGATGCAATTGCACATAAATGTCCATGCACACACATATACTCACATATATATTAAGTATAGCTATGTACCTATAGACTTCTCTAGAGCTCCCCGAGGACAGAGACTATTTCACTTGTAACTTTGTGATCCCCAACACACATCCTAGAACACTCAGAAAATTTTTGCTGAATTGAATTAACCTGCACCAAGGCTCATGTCCCTCACTGTGCTTTTAGCCACTGAATACGAGAAGCAGATTTTTTCTACCCTTTTTTTTAAAACAAACTCCCAGCCCTCAGGAGGAAAGGCCTTGTCTCTTATTCCCCTTCCAGTGGCTGCACTCCCCTGTCCCCAACGTTGGGCCATCATGTTGTGGGATGGGCCGCCAGGCACAAGGCCATGGCTGACGGGCTGTCCCAAGAAAAGGCGGTAGTGTGAAGTGAGTCTCTGACAGGGAGGGGGGTGGAAGGGGGTTAAGGGGGGGAGGGGGTTTCATCATCATAAGCTTTGCCCTTAATCTGAGCCTCTGGCCCAGCTCCAGCAGGAGGCGGTATAAGGGCTTGATGTCAGCAGACCCCATGGCCGGCTCATTTTACTTCCTCCTGACTCACTTTTCTCCTCTGTGGAACTGACAATGACACTGATCCTAAACACTTCACAGACTGTTGTGAGGCTCCATGTAAGTCGTCAGTCGGTCAACTAGCATTGTTAAGGGCCTACTATGTGCCGAGAACTGGGCTGAGTGCCGACAAGAAACACGTCACAAACAGTCCCTGCTCTCCAGGACCGCACACATGTGCATGTGCATGCAGCTAGGGGGCGTAATAGAGCACCGGCTTTATGTCAGGAAAGCTCCTCTTCCTGAGTTCAAATCTGGCCTCAGACACTTGCTCGCTGAGTGCTCCTGGAGGAGTCACCTCATCTGTCAAATGGGCTGGAGAAGGAAACGGAACCGTCCGCTGTCTTTGCCAAGAAAAACCCAAAGGAGATTGCAGAGAGTTGGACACAAGGGAAAATTACAAAACCACAAACGTGTGTTATAGTGTATGTGTGTGTGTGTGTGTGTGCATGGCATGTGTTTTCTTACTATAGATTTATATGGTAAATTCATGTCCGTCATTCTTTTTGTTCCCACAGATAGTCCAGGTGGTTTCTTGTTATATTTCTTTATGATCTAATCAGGACATTTCTTTTCTTTTCTTTTTTCCTTTTTCTGAGGCTGGGGTTAAATGACTTGCCCAGGGTCACACAGCCAGGAAGTGTTAAGTGTCTGAGGCCAGATTTGAACCTGGGTCCTCCAGGGCTGGGGCTCTGTGCTAAGTAGCTGCCCTGGACATTTTCTAAGACCCTGCCCAGGTGGCCGAAGTTCAGGTAACTGTCTAGGAAGCAGTGAACCACGTTGCGATCCTGTGTCATCGATGAGCCCATGAGCCCATACAACAAGCCCATCAGCTCTCAGGGGGTCGTGCTGAGTCAGCCGGTCCCTCAGGAGCCGGGGCAGCAGAAGCCAAGACCGCCTGTGTCTGCCACTGGAGCGGCATTCTCCGCGTTCTTCCCAGCGAGGGCCTCCCTGTGGCCTCCCTGGGACCGGACGGAGTCTCCCTGATTTACTGCACACTTGTTATTCCATGGGAGTCTGAACCTGGCTGCTTTTCTGACACGCACTGGCTCCGAATGGAAATCAGAGCTGTAAATATCAGCAGAAATCCCATCACTCCTCATCCCCCACTCCCCTCCCCTGCCTCCTTAATCGTCTCAAGCAGTTCTAACCTTTATCTCTCTAATTATGTTTTCTCTCTCAGTCTCTCCAATGTGGTGCATAAATGGGTAGATTTCTTTGCAAAATAAAATCCGATTTCAGGTTGATGAATGATGGAGTTCTTCCTTCCCAGAGTTCACCCCAACGCTTCCTTCAGTCACATATTTGCTATTCAAATGTCAGCAAACAACCAAACATCTTGTGTGCCTGTGAAGTCTAATTCTTCTAAATGTTCCTGGGAAGAGGAGGGGAATTTTCTACAGCTCATAACCTTTTAGAGATGGTTTTTTCATCTCATCAGGCATATTTCTTGAACTTTAAGGTTGGATTTTTGATCCCCTTTTGTGTGTTGTCTTCCCCTAGTAGAACAAAAGTTCCTTGAGAGGAGAGATTAAGGGGCAGCTGGGTGGTGCAGTGGATGGAGCACCAGCTCTGAAGTCAGGAGGACTGGAGTTCACATCTGGCCTCAGACACTTCTTGGCTGTGTGACCCTGGGCAAGTCACTTAACCCCAAATTGCCTCAGCAAAGAAAAAAAAAACAGAAAATGGATATTGAGTTAATGGTTTTAACCTGTATTCTTCCTAGCACATCAGAGCCACTGAATAAATGTTCATTCATTCCACTTTCACTTAGCCACAAATTGGAATTTCAGCAGTGATTTCTCTCATCCAAATAGATAGAGTTCTCACTGATTCTTAAGTCACATTTATTATATTTTGATTATATGACTGGTGAACATGAAGAATTCAGAGAAAATGAAAATACATTATGAACTAATGCAAACCAAAGCAGAACAAGGAGAAAATATATACATATACATGTACACACATAATATATATATATATATATGCATATATATACACAAACATACATGTATACATATAAAGGACAAACAACTACATATATATACATATATATGTATATATATGTATATATATGTAGTTGTTTGTCCTTTGTTTTCAGAGGACCAAAGACATCATGGAGTATCATCTTGACCCGTGTGTGAATTGACTTTAAGGGAGGTAGAATAACACAGCATCATTAGTCTCACTGTCTCTTCCTGAGCCCTCAAAGTCCGGTGGCAGGACAAAGGTCAGGCTGGCTGGAGAAGGCCTGGGGTGCAGTGAATGACCTTGTACTCTCTGATTCCTGAGCTCTGAGTGCTCCACAGCGCCTGCTCTGCGGCCTTCTTGGCTCTTAGAACAAAGTGTCTCATTCATTCATCCTGCCAGAGGAAGTCTTTACTTGCTCCTCCACAACTCTCCAATGGGTCTGAGGCTGTATGTGACCTGGTTTGTCCCATCTGCCAAGACAGTGCACCAGGATGTGGCTACTAGAGGTGTTAGTTTCTTGGAGCTGAGAGTTGTCATGTAGACCCCAAAGGTGGATGCACAATCCTGAAAAAGGCTCAGAAAGGTCCCCCACCAAGGATGCTATTCCTCCTTGAAAATAAATCCCATAAATCCCAGCTAGGTGATGCAGTAAATGGCCAAGCCTGGAGTTCAAATCTGATTTTGACACTACTAGTTGTATGACCCTGAGCAAATTATTTAACCCTGTTTCTCCCAATTTCCTCATCAGGAAAAAAAAAAAAAAGGAAAAAAAAAGCCTCTTGTATCTATTCCCCCAAAAGTAATGTTAAATGGTCACCTGTCCAAAAAGGATACATAGAATTTAAAAATGATATGAGCTAGATTGAGGTAAAACTAGATAAAAAAAAATCCAAGAAAAACAAAATAATTATGAAAAGAAAGTCAACCAATTAGAAAAATAAAATTAAAATTTTAAAGAAGAAAATAATTCCTTGAAAATTAGAACTGGGCTTCCAATGATTTTGTGATGATGAGAGCCATTTACACCCAGAGAGAGGACTGTAGGAACCGAATGTGGTTCACAACATAGATTTTCACTCTTTTTGGTGGTGTTTGGTTGCATTTTATTTTCTTTCTCATTTTTTCCTTTTTGATTTGATATTTCTTGTGCAGCAAGATAATTGTATAAATATGTGCATATATTGGATTTCACATATATTTTTCACCATGTTTAACATATATTGTATTTCTTGCCATCTGTGGGAGGGAGGTTGGGAGGAAGAGGAGAAATTGGAACACAAGGTTTTGCAAGGGTTAATGTTAATAAATTGTCCGTGCATATGTTTTGAAAATAATAAGCTTTAATAAAAAAAAAATCTTAGTAAAAAAAGAAAATTAGAACTGGGCAATGGGAAGCTATCAAAGCTATGAGACCAAGAAATAATAAAAACAAAAAATAAAGAATGAAAAAAATAGAAAAGAATGTAAGACATTTTGTAAGAAAAATAAATGATCTGGAGGGCAAATCAAAAAGAGAAAATTTAAGAATAATTGGATTACCTGAAAACTGTGATCAAAAAATAATCTTGCTACAATAATACAAGAAATAATCAAAGAAAATTGCCTTGAAGTGTTAGGACAAGAGAGAAAAGTGTAAATAGAGAAAATCCACTAATCACCACTAGAAAGAGATTCTATGAGGAAAACCTACAGAACTATCATAGCCAAATTCTGAAACTCTCAGGTCAAGGGGAGAAAATATTACAAGCAACAAGGAAAAAAATTCAAATATGATAGAGCCACGAATAGACTCATACAACACCCAGCAGTGACTACATGAAAAGGTCACAAGTCTTGGCAAATTATTTATCAAAAAGCAAAAGAACTGGCATTATGGCTTTGACTATCATACTCAGCAAAGTTAAGCAAAATAATAAGCAGAAAAAAGGATATTCAATAAATTGCCAGATTTTCAGGATTTTCTTGCAAAAAAGACCTGAACTTAATAGAAAATTTGACATATAAGATTCAAGAGAAATATAAAGTAAACATCAGAGACTAATTTCAAGGAACTCAATAAGGAAAAATTGTTTATGTTTTATATGTGGAAATGTAAAGCGAGTATCTGAAATTGTCATTTATAATTGGGTAGTTCAAAAGAAAGATTGAGGCAAAATAGAGTATGATGTGATTCTAAAAAGCAAAGCTATGTGAGAAAAAGTAAAAAAATTATGTATATGAATGAGGTACAAGAGCAAGAACTAACACAAAGGAATTAGATGGAAAAGAAGGACTGGTAGTTCTAGAATCCTATCACATCAGGAATGGGTTAAAGAGGGAACAATACACACACACACATACACACACACACACACACACACACACACACACACACACACAAAGGTACAAAAAGTCTTTTAAATGTATAAAGAAATAAGAGGGGGAGGAAATAAGATAAGAGGACTTATAGAAGGGCATGTAGATGAACAGGAATGGGATAAAGAGGAAGGGAAAAAGTAGGGGAAGAAGATAAGGGAGGGATCCTTAGAGTGGAGGTAGGTTCTGCAAGGCAAGACAGTAACTACAAGTAAAGCAGAGGAGTCAGCAGGGATAGGAAATAAAAGATACACACAAACATAATAACAATGATCAGGACTGGAATTTGTTAGAAAAAAGCAGGGGTAGTCATTGATCTCAAAATTAAAATTAAAATAGATTTACTCAAAAGAGAAAAATAGTGCTCTTTTTTAATATAGCTGACATATACTCTATGTCAGCCATATTAATCAATATTGTTTTAGACTTTAAAATAACTAGATAATATAAGGTTGGAATATTGCTGTGGTGTAGGAAATGATGAATTGGTGGATTTAGAAAAATATGGAAAGACTTGGACTTAAAAAGGATGATGTTATCCACCTTCAGAGAAACAGGACAAACAAGCTTACATAGATTTGTGTGTGTACATATTTCTCTGTGTGTGTGTGTGTGTGTGTGTGTGTGTGTGTGTGTGTGTATCCACACTTAATTGTAGTCTTCTTGGGAGTGAGGGTGGGGAAGAAAAGGGGGTAAAAGAATAAAATAGAAAGTGCACAATAAAAAGTTCACAATAGAGAATAAAAGAAAACCTACAAAGAAGTAAAGATGGACAGCTCTGAACACAATGAATAATATTTATTATATAGGCCTCCAGTTTTCTTGGATCATTGTATTGTTGAGAATAGCTACATTATTCACAGTAGATCATCAAACAATATTGCTGTTACTGTGTACAATGTTCTCTGTCTTTTCGTTTTACTTAGTATCAGTTCATGTAAGTTTTTTGTTTGGTTGTTTGTTTGTTTGTTTTGAGAACATCTTGCTCATCTTAAAGCTTAAAATGTGCTTCTTAAAGCACACTAGTATTCAATCACAATCATATATAGCAACTTATTCAGCCATTCCCTGAATGATAGCCATCTCCTCCATGTTCAATTCTTTGCTACCACCAAAAGAGCTGCTATAGATATTGTATTTCTTTTTTGTTCCTTTTTATGTCTTTGCTATACTAATACTAACAGTTGCTTGATCAAAGGGTATGAATGGTTTTATAGTCCTTTTGGATAGTTCCAAATCAGGATACAAAATCACCAAGAGTATATTCGTGTTCTAATTTTCTCATATACCTTTCAATATTTGCCATTTTCCTTTTCCATCATATTAGCCAATATAATAGGTGTGTGATGGTAGCTCAAGTTGTTTTAATTTGCATTTCTCTAAACAGTTGTGATTTAGACCTTTTTTATATGAATATAAAGAGCTTGGATTATTTTGTCTGAAAACTGCATGCCCATATCCTTTAACCATTTATTAATTGGGTAATGGCTTTTATTTCTATAAATTTGACTCTGTTTTCTATATATTTCTATATATATTCTATATATAATTCTCTATATTTATCAGAAAAATTCACTGTAAATTTTTTTATAATAATGAATATCAACTACATTTCCTTCCAATCTATTTCCTCCCTATTTATCCTTCTGTCTGTTTCTGTCTCTCTGTGTCTCTGTGTCTCTCCTTTTACCCTGGAAATGAAGGTACAAAAGCTCACTGAATAAATTAAATCCTTAAAAATTAGAATTGGGCAAATGGAAGTTAATGATTTTACTAGACAGGAAGGAACAAACAAAATCAAAATGTAAAATATTTCATTGGAAAAACAACTGATCTGAAAAATAGATGCAGGAGAGATAATTTAAGAATTATTAGACTACCTGAAAGTCATGATCGAAAAAACCCTAGATACCATCTTTCAAGGAAATATAATGGAAAATTGCTCTAATATTCTAGAATCAGAGGGTAAAATAGAAATTGAAAGAATTCACTGATCATCTCCTGAAAGAGATGCCAGAATAAAAAGTCTCAGGAATATTATAGATAAATGCCAGAGATCCCAGATCTAGCAGCAAATACCGCAAGCAGCCAAAAAGAAACAATTCAAATAGCATGGAGCCACAGTCAAGATAACAAGATTTAGCAATGTCTATATTAAAGGACCAGGGGGGCTTGAAATATGGTATCCCATATTAAATATAATATTTCCAGAGGGTAGAACTAGTATAATATCCAAGAATCATCTCTGCCATAAAATATATAATCCTTTGAGGGAAATGGTCATACAATGAGATAAAGATTTTGCAATAGAGGGGGAAATGGAGAAGGAGAAGGGGAGAAGGGAGCATGTGAACCTTACTGTTATTGGAATTGGCTCAAAGAGAAAATAACATCACACTCAGTTGGTTATACAATTCTATCTTATCATACAAGAAAATAGGAAGGGAAAGGGATAAGAGGTGAGGGGGAACTGATACAAAGGAGGGGAAGAGGTAAAAGTCAAAAGCAAAACATTTTTGAGAAGGCTCTGGACTATCGTTTTTAGGAGCTAAGAACAAGGCACTGTAGATGGATGCTAATGTCTGCTCCCTGGGAAACAAAAGAGTCACCATGCAACAGAATCTGCCTTGGGTTCCCTGGATCTTAGTGACTAATCAGGATATTGTCATTGGCTCAGAACCATAAACTCAAGAGTTCTCTGCAGGTGTGTGAGTAGCCTGAACAGATGTTGACTATTACAACTTCAGAAGCCCTCAGGCTCTAATTGGCCACCAAAGGTCTGAAGCCAAGCTCCATTTGGTTTTTGTTTGAGAACTGACTGACTCAGATTGGGTGAAAATAGCGGTCATTTCTTCTTTGGCCAGAAACCCTGAGGATCTTCCCCTCCCAGATTCATTCATTTTTTTTTTATCTAGATCTTTTTTGGACTAGGAGAAAGGAAATTTTTTGCCTCTATTGCTAGTTGGTCTTAATAACAGAATGGGTGTGAACTCAATCAAATTGAGACCTGGTGAAACCCTTAGCTCCAAAAGGCCAAGGTCTCCCATTTCATCCAGGGTTATCTTCGGTCTACGTCTGGCCACTGGCCCCAGATGGCTCTGAAGGGGAAAGTGAGGCTGGTGACTTTGGCCAGCCTTCCCTCATTTAAATTCAATCCACTTGCATGTCATGACATCAACTCCATGATGTCATGGTCCTCTGAGGATGAAAGGGACTCAAGTCCCTTCTCTGCAGATGCCAGAATAGACTCACCAGATGTTGACTCGTACTGTTTCAAAAACGGGCTGTCTCCAACCTGGGCTTTAAAAGGAGAAAAAAAGAAAGAAAAGTGGTTTCATCTCCGTAGGAATCTTTTCCCTGGTAAATAACAAATTTCAAAGGATTTCTGGATGTGCTTCATATGCTCCAATAGAGATTCTGAGCTAGACACAGTCTCCAAGACTACTTAATTCAACTTTTTCACTTTATCTTTGAAGAAAGATGTCCCGGGAGGTGAAGGACTTGCCCAGAGTCAGAGAAGTAGCAATAAGCCAAACCAGCATTCCAACGCATGTCTTCCAATTCCCAATCCTGGAAGTCCTTTTCTCCAGGCAGTCCCAATGAAAGCTTTCCTTGAAACAAGAACTCCAAGCGGGCCATTCTCCTGTGGCTCGGGTGCATGGAAGGCTTCTGGAAGTCTGTGTTCTGTCCCATAATCCTTCCTGTCCCATCTGGTCTTCCATAGTGAATGAGGTCACTGGAGCAGGTAGCAGACCTTGGTTTCCACTAGATGGCATCCCAGTCACAGGATTAGACCATCCTACCCAAGGCAGGAGGGAAGGAGCTCTTGGCATCTCAAGGAAGGCTCCCGTGGCATCCCTCCAATGACCCAACAAACAAAACTGCTAGAAGGTCAAATCAGGGCCCCCCAGCAGGGAGGCATTTGTCCCTCCTCCCATAGCAGTGCACAAGCAAACACTGACATCCCAGTCTGGACCCTCAGCATGGCCTGGATTGGCCACAGGAGGATCAGGGAGAAACCCAAAATGTCCCCAGAACTGGACAACCAGCATTGTTCCTGGTCTCACCAGCACCTCAGGCTGTCCCTGAAGAGCAGATGTGCTAGATCAGAGAGGGAAGGGGAGGAAGGGGGCACCAAAAATGACGGGATTAAAATCTTCCTCAATTATAAATCTAGTTTTTAGCAGCCTATCTCAGACTGTGAGTTTCCAGGGGAGATGAGGGAAGCCGTAGCAGAGAACACAAATTACTGGGGGAGAGGGGGAATCATAACAATGGAGCTCTTTTTCAGTTTCACAAGTACATAATGTACCTGTCTGAAATGGTCCTTTGGTAGGAAAATAGGAATTCCCAGAACGAAGACTGACCATGCAAACACAAACAGGGAAACTGAGCCAAAAATGCATGAAAGCCCTAACAATGGTTTTTCTTTTTTCCCCCTAGTGCAAAAGGACCACTTGGACTTAGAGGCTGTTAGCCCATTTCTCTTATTTTACTAAGGAAAGAGAAAACAAACATTTATTAAGCTCCCACCAATATGCCAAGCACATTGAGTGCTTTGCAAACTTTATTTCATTTGATCCTCACAACAATTCTATGAAGTTGAATGCTATCATTATCCTCATTTTATTTTGGGTGAAACTGAAAAAAACAAACAAACCAGAAGCTAAATGACTTGCCCAGGGTCACACAGCTGAGAAACAGTTGAAGTGTGATGGTCCTAACTCTGGGTCCAGTACTCTAACCACTGAATTACCTAACTGCCTCTTTTTTGTATGCAGGAAAAGAGGGTGACTTGTCTAAGATCAACTAGTCGATAAAGAGGCAGCATCCCTGGAGGAAAAGGACAGAATGGGGAGACTTTGAATTCCAGATCAGTTACTCTCAAGGTGGACTTCTCTTTTTTTATGGATAAATTAAGAAAGTTGGATCATCAAGGCTCTGAATGGAGCATTGTCCAGCTGAGGGCTCCAACCAACTTCTGCCAATTTTCTGTCCATCTGATGGTACTTTCATGGCACTGTTCAGCACAGAGCTTCTCTAGGACTCTCATCCATACAATAAAATGGCCTCAGTGATCCCTGAGGTCCTTGTATAAGCATAATATAGTAAGCAAACATATAATAATGGCCGCCACTTGTAGAAAACCCTTTGCAAAACATGTCATTTCATGGGTTTTCAAAGCAACCCTACAAAGGGGGTGCCATCATTATCTCATTTTGTAATTGAGGAACCAGGCTTAGAAAAGCTGAGGATCTCCTAGCTAGGAAGTAGCTAAGGCAGAATTTGAACTCCCATCTATGTGGCCCTTTTCTGCTAGCACTTGCCAGGATTTGTGAGCTAGTGGTGATTCTGAGGGAAGCTGGGTAGAGCTCAGGCAACGTCCTGACTTCTCTCCATCATCATGGCTCTGCTCCCCATGCAAGAATTACCATCCAAATTGTCCAAATGAAGAAACTAAGGCTCCAAGCAATATGAGGTTCTTGGAGATCATTTCAACCAAATCTTTGTTAGGATTACAAGGTGATAACTCAGGTTATCCGGGAAATTCTCTAGCTCAGAATTCACATCTTTGGTTCGGGCCTTTAAGGGGAGTTTACACCTTTAGACTTCTGAAAAGGAGTTTACACCTTTAAAAGGAGCAAGTTCATTGGCTGTAGGAGTTCTCACTAGCCCAATCTCTGCTAGGATAAAAGAGGAGGGCAGTCAGGCAAGGAGCAGTCTGGACTGGGACAAGAGCTGGAGGAGATTCAGAGCCAGGATTCAGGAAGAAGAGGATTCGAGATTTTACCCTTGCTCTGGCTGGAGGCTCCAGAAGCTTCCCAAGAAACCTGCACACAGAGGAAAAGATAATACAGAAAAGAAACCTCCTCCCAGAGAAGGATTACAACTGAGAGGTGACAGGACCTTTATAAATCTTAATCTTTCAAATGAGGAAATTGAGTCCTTGAGTGATAGTCACCTAAGGTGCTACAACTACCTTTGCTCTGCCCAGCTTCCCTTAGAATCAACACTAGATCAAGCTTCTGAAAGGATTTTGGAATGACAGAATCCACATTCAGAGTATAATGATTTTCCAGTTTAAGATATCTAGCAAGGACTTCAAGAAAGATCTGTCTGAATTGGGCAGGGGGGAAATGTGACCCAGTGCAGGCCCAGAGCAGAGGCCCAGAGAAGAAAGGCCAGGTGTGGAGAAACCAGTGGGAGGCTCAGCCAAAATTCAGCAGAATTGGCTACTCTATCAGCAGCCAGCTCTGAGACCGCCAACATAATCACAGAAAGCAAATCGTGAGCCCACAAATCCTGGCATAATAGGCAGGACTAGACCAGACCAACCTAGAGCAGTTAGGCAGAAAATCAGTGAGAGACCCCCTACCCCACTAAAAACAAAAAGCTTGGGACAAATTGCTTTGTGCCCTAGATGCAGAGCTCAACTTTTTAAAATGAGCAAAAAAGCAAAAAAAAAAAAAAAGCTCTGAGTACAGAAGGCTACTATGGTGGCAGACAAGGTCAGAAGAGAACACCAAAATTAAGCATTATCATTCAGGGGAAAAGCTGGACATTGGATGAATAGAATTTTTCATGAAAATACCAAATCTAAACAGAAATTTTGATCTTTAAATAAAAAGTCAAAAGAAGCATAAAACAGCGAAGGGACAAAAATCACATTATGTTTTTTCAAAGTTAAAATGTTCACATCCCTACATGGGAAGATGAGTCTTATAGCTTGAGACTTGTACCTTTGTTAGTGTAGTTAGAAAAGGCATGCATAGACGGACAGTGTAAGTATAAAAATAAATTGGGGTGAAAAAGATTGTAGTGGGAGAAGAGGTAAGGGGAGGTAAAATGGGGTAAATTATATCACATGAAGAGGCATAAAAGATCTATTACAGTAGAGGGAAAGAAGGGAGGGGGGTGAACATTATCTGAACTTTAATCTCATTGGGTTTGGCTCAAAAAGGGAATAACATACATACTAAGTTTGATACAGAATTTTGTCTCACTCTATAGAGAAGTGGGGTGGGGAGGAAAGGAGGACGTGACTAGAAGGGAGGGCAGAAGTAGAAGGGGAAAGGAATGATAAAGGTGGAGCTGATAAAAGGGAGGGCAGATTGAAAAAGGTAAGAGCCAGAAGTAAAGTACTGTTAAGGAGGGAAAGGGTTAAAAGAGAAAGAAAAATACAAATAGGAAAAAGAGGATGGGTGGGAAATACAGTTAGTAATCTTAATTGTGAATGTGAATTGGATGAACTCTCCCATAATATGCAAGCAAATAACAGAGAAGATTATTAAAAGCCAGAATCCTACAATATGTTATTTATTAAAAAAAAAAAAAATGAAGCAAAGAGATACTTAGAGAGTAAAGATAAAAGACTAAAGAAGACATTATGTTTCAGCTGGAATTAAAAAAAAAAAAAAAAAGTAGGGGTAGCAATACTGATCTTAGACCAAGCTAAAGCAAAAATAGATATCTAATTAAAAGTGATAAGGAAGAAAATTACATCTTGCTAAAGAGTACCATAGATAATGAAGTAACATCAATCCTAAAAATACACACCAAGTGATATATCATGCAATTCTTTTTTTTTTTTTTCCCCTGAGGCTGGGATTAAGTGACTTGCCCAGGGTCACACAGCTAAGAAGTGTTAAGTGTCTGAGACCATATTTGAACTTGGGTCCTCCTGAATTCAAGGCTGGTGCTCTATCCACTGTGCCACCTCGCTGCCCCTATATCATGCAATTCTTTAAAAAAAAAAGTTAAGTGAGTTGCAAGAAGAAAAGTCAGCAAAAGTACTAGTGGGGTATCTCAATCTTCCTCTCTCAGAACTAGATAGCTCAACCATAGAATAAGAAAGAAGTTAACAAGGTGAATAGAATTTTAGAAAACTTAGGTATACAATAGACCTTTGGAGAAAATTGAATGGGGATAGAAAGGAATATACCTTTTTCTCAGTAGTACATTGCACTTACATGTTATGGGCCAGAACTCTGAACTTGAAACAAAGGATTCTTACAAGGTACTAAGCCAGTGGAATGGATAGAGACAATAATTTTCTAAGTTAGCATGGTTCAGTATGATTGATTTAATCCTACAAGGAGATGTTATGGGCCAGAACTTGAAACAAGGAACTAAGGGGAATTGAGGAGACAATGGCTAAATGTAGTTTAGCATTGATTTTATCCTACAACAAATAATGGTTTCCTGGTGATATAATGATTGGAGTATACTCTGGGTGAAGCATATAAGCTAGAAGTTCTTAGGGCCAAAAAAGGACAAGCACACTAGAAGCTCTCAGAGGCTTAGACAGATTCATTCTATCTTCCACCTCTGTTGTGGCTCGAGGCTGAAGCACAAACCCTTGGGAGTCCAGGAGATTCAGAAGCCAGATAAGGCAGGTGAAAGCTCAAGCTCTCAGAACCAAGGAGAAAGAAAGACCTCCAGAAAACTAGCTGACCTCTAAGTGAAGGAAATAGTACTTTGAAAGAGACAATAAAGAATTTGGACTTTGAACTTTAACCCCTGGCGACTCATGTTGTGATTACTGAACTGAAATAAAGGCTGCCTCCAGAGATCCCAAGAAAACCTCAATAGAGAACATTACATTTTAGAGAGAATATTACATATCTCTGATGTTTACATGAATAAAATTGAGAAAGAGGAGATCAATGATTTAAGCATACAACTAAAAAAATAAAAATAAAACAAACAAACAAACAAACTTAAAAACTAATTTAAAACCCTCAATTAAATACCAAATTAAAAATTCTGGAAAAAACAAAAGAGAAATTAATAAAACTAAAAGTTTAAAAAAAACATTGACTTCATAAACAAATCTAAGAGTTTGTTTTATGAGAAAAAATAGATAATAAACCTTTGGTTAATTTGATTAAAGAAGAAAACCAGTATCAAAAACGAAAAGGGTGAATTTATCACCAAAGAAGAGAAAATTAAAGCAATAATTAAGAGCTATTTTTTCCCAATTGTGTGCCAATAAATCTAAAAATCTAAGTTAAATGAATGGATAGTTACAAAAATATAAATTACCTAGATTAACAGATAGGAAAAAAATACGTAAATATTTTCATTTTCAAAAAATTAGATAAGTCATCAATGAACTCCCTAAGAAAAAAAATCTAGAAGGCCAGATGGATTTACAATGTAACTTCTATCAAACATTTAAAGAAATAATTCCAATACTACCTACACTATTGGAAAAATAAGTGAAGAAGGAATCCTCCCAAATTCCTTTTATGACACAGATATGATGTGGATACCTAAATCAGAAAAAGTCAAAACAGAAATATAATTATAGATCAATTTCTCTAATAAATATTGATGCAAAAATCTTAAATAAAATATTAGCAAAGAGATCACAGCAAACTTATCATCAGGATAATGCACTATGACCAAGTGGGATTTATACTAGGAATTCAGGGCTGGTTCAGTATCAGGAAAACTATCAGCATAATTGACCACAATCAATAACAAAACTAATAGCAATCATATGATTATTTCAATAGATGGCAGAAAAAGCATCTGACAAAATCCAACAGCCATCTATTTAAAAAAAAAAAAAAAAACAACTAGAAAACATAAGAACAAATGAGATTTTCCTTAAAATGCTAAGTAGCATCTATCTAAAACCATCAGCAAGCATTATATGTAATAGGATAAGCTAGAAGCATTCCTAATAACATCAGGGGTGAAGCAAAGTTACCCATTGTGATCACTGTTATTCAATATTGTATTAGAAATTATTGCATTAGCAATAAGAGAAAAAAAAGAAATTAAAGGAGTTAGAGTAAGCAATGGGGAAACAATATATCACTCTTTGCAGATGATATGATGGTATATTTACAGAATCAACTGAAAAACTACTTGAAACAATTAACAACTTTAGCAAAATTGCAGGATATAAAATAGACCCACATAAATCATCAGCATCTACCAACAAAGCCCGGAAGCAAGAGATAGAAAACTAGAAAGAGAAATTCCATTTAAAATAATAGTAGATAATATAAAATAGTTGGGAGTCTACCTGCCAAGATATGACTAAAATTCTATGAACACAATTATAAAATACTTTTCACACAAATAGTTAAACATAAACAAGTATCATTTTCTCATGGATAGGCTGAGCTAATGTAATAAAAATGACAATTCTACCTAAATTAATCTACATGTTCAATGACATCCCAATCAAACTGCCAAAAAAGTACTTTATAGTAGTGACAAAATTCATCTGGAAGAACAAAAAGTCAAAAAGGTCAAGGGAATTAATGGAAAAAAAATTGCAAAGAAAGATGGCCTAACTATATCCAACCTAAAACTACATATATATATATATATATGGTGGCAATCATTAAAACCACTTGGTACTGGCTAAGAAATAGAGTGGAGGATCAGTAGAATAGGTTGGGTGCACAAGACATGATACATGATAGTAAATGACTATAATGATCTAGTATTTGATAAACCCAAAAGCTCCAGCTTCTAGGTTAAGTATTTGACAAGAATTGCTGGGAAGACTGGAAAACAGAATTTCAGAAACTGGGTGTTGACAAACATCTAATACCCTATACTAAGATAAGGTCAAAATGGGTTCATGATTTAAACAAAAAGAGTGATACTATATAGAAATTAGGAGAGCAAGGGATTGTCTACCTGTTTGCTCTTTAGAGAAGGGATAAACTTAGGACCAAAGAAGAATTAGAGAACATTATGAAGTGCAAAATGGAAAATTTTGATTACATTAAATTAAAAAGGTTTTGCACAAACAAAACCAATGTAGCCAAGATTAAAAGAAAAACAGAAAGTTGGGAAATAATTTTTACAGCCAGTGTTTCTGGCAAATTCCTCATTTCTAAAATATATAAAAAAAAAACTGATTCTATATAAGAATCTCATATTATAAGAATATAAGTCATTCCTCAACTGATAAATGGTCAAATGATATGAATAGACAATTTTCAGATGAAGAAATTAAAACCATTTCTAATCATGTGAAAAACATGCTCTAAATCACTACTGATTAAAGAAATACAAATTAAGACAACTTTGAGATACCACTTCATGTTGGAGGAGTCACTGGGACACTAATGCATTGTTACTGGAGCTGTGAAATGATTCAACCATTCTGAAAAGCCCAGAGAGCTATATAATTGTGCATATCCTTTAAAACAGCCATGTCTCTACTGGATATGTTTCCCAAAGAGATCTTAAAGGAGGGAAAGGGTGCAAAAATGTTTATAGCAGCCCTTTTTGTAGTGACAAGGAACTAGAAATTGAAGGGATGCCCTTTAGTTGGAGAATGGCTGAATAAGTAATGGTATATGAATGTAATGGAATATTATTGTACTATAAGAAATGATGAGCAAGGTGATTTCAGAAAAATTGTAAGACTTACATGAACTGATGCTGAGTGAAGTGAGCAGAACCAAGAGAATATTGTACATAATAATAGCAACATTCTTCAAGAATTTGGCTCTTTTTAACGAAGTAAGTAAAGGCAATTCCAATAAATTTGTGGTAGAAGGTGCTATCCACATCTAGAGAGAGAACTATGGAGACTGAATGTGGATCGAAGTATAGCATTTTCACTTTTGTTTGTTTGTTTGTTTTCATGACTTTTTTTTCCTTTTTGGTCTGATTTTTCTTACACATGACAAAGATGAATTTTTTTTTTTAATTACACATAATTAACCTGTATCAGATTGCTTGCCATCTTGGAGAAGGAAAAGAGGGATTAAAATCTGGAACACAAACTTACAAAAATGAATGATGAAAACTATCTTTATGTGTATTTGTAAAATAAAATGTTATTTTTAAAATATTTAAAATTAAAAAAAAAAATCTTGCATGATCTTCCTGGCAGTAAGGATCTAGTGAGGTAGTATCTGGGGCAGTGAAATAGTACAATAGATAGAGTGCTGAGCCTGGAGTTAAAAAGACTCCTGTGCCTGAATTCACATCCTGTCCCAGATAGTTTCTAGCTATGTGACCTTGGGAAAGTCACTTAACCCTGTTTGCCTCAGTTTCATCATTTGCAAAATAAGCTGGAAAAGGAAATGCCAAATCACAGGAACAACTTTGCCAACAAAGTCCTGAATGGGTAATGAAGAGTTGGACATGATTAAATGACTGAATCAGAGATAGTATCAGATTTTTAAGCATTAATAACTGAAGCTCCTGTTAGTATGAGCCAGTGTATCTTCATTATACAGATGAAGAAAGTGAGACTCAGAGGAGTACACTGGCTTCTCTGATGGTCTATATATAAAATGTCTTCTGACTTTCAAGTTCCAAGTGCTCACATATTGTCAGTGTTTTCCTTGAGCCATTTTACTCTTAGAAGTTCAGAAGGAAAAGAAATCTCAGAATCAAGTTTGTACCTCTCTGATATCCCAGCCAAGGAGCTGTTTTCCTTTCTCTGCTTGAAGACTTCCCTTGAAGATAGACTCATTACCATGAAAGGCAGCCTATATTCTATTTCAGCTTCAGTTTTGAGAACTGAACAAACAAACAAAATGGTATTTTACCAAATTCAATGCATGACAAATGGGCTGCAGAGCCGATAGACTTGCCCATTGGCTGCTCCATTCACTAACTCTTGTATGACTGAAAAGATTATATAAATGTCAGGTATAACTATGTGATGTCAATGTAGAAAGAACAATTTTTAAATTTTAAAAAACATTTTAATAAGTTTTTTTTATTTTCAAAATATATCTAAAAATAATTTTCAACATTCACTCTTGCAAAATCTTGTGCTCCAAATTTTTCTTTCTTCATTCTCCCCATGCCCTGCCCTAGACAACAAATAATCCAATATGGATTAAACATGTAATTCTTCTAAACATTTCCACATTATTCTGCATAAGAATAATTGATAAGAAAAATCAGATCAAAAAGGGGAAAAAAATGAGAAAGAAAAAAAAAGCAAGCAAATAACAAAAAAGATGAAAACATTATGTTGTGATCCACATTCAGTTCCCACAGTCCTCTCTGAGTCCAGATGTCTCTCTCCACCACAAGCCTATTGGAACTAATCTGAACCATCTCTTTGTTGAAAAGAGCCAATTCCATCACAGTTGATCATCTCATAATCTCGTTGTTGCCGAGTACAAAGATCTCCTGATTCTACTCACTTCACTCAGCATCAATTCATGTAAATATCTCCAGGCCTTTCTGAAATCCTCCTGCTGGTCATTTCTTATAGAACAATAATATTCCATAACATTCATAACCAGAACTTATTCAGTCATTCCCCACCTGATGGGCTTCCACTTAGTTTCCAGTTTCTTGCCACTATATTTTATACTATATTTTATAGTGTATTTTATATTTTATATTAAGGCTGCCACAAACATGTTTGCACATGGGGATCAGAAGGAACATTTTTCAATCTTCTAAATTTGCTTTCCTCCAATAAGCAACAAACTAAAAATAGAAATGATGACTACTGCTTTCCATGTAGTTCCTAGTTCACAGTAGGCATTTAATAAGTGCTTAGTAATTATTCATTGATGTGGGACACTCTCTGACAATGTTTTCACTAAGTTTGTGAAGTCAGAATACCTGGATTCAAAATCTACCTTTATTCCTTCCTATCTATGGAACCTTGATGAGCCTCCATTTTCTCATCTGTAAAATGAAGCGGTGGGAACTAGATGCCATGAAGGTACTGTCCTGCTTGCACTCTGTGGCTCCACAATATGTAGATTCACTCCTATTTGGAGGCTTCCTGAGAGACTGTCTGGGAGAAACAAACTGGAAAAATCAAGTTCTGGATTTGAATGGGAGGAAGAGCCAAGAATCATGCTGGATTTGGACCTGGGAGGGTTGGGATTCATGTCTTTTCTCTGATGCTTACTCTGTGATCCTGAACAAGTCTCTTTATTTCTCTGAGTCCATTTCCTCATCTGTGAACTGGAGAGAGAAAGGAACTGCATCTCCTACTTGAAGAGAATAAAGAACTCCCAGATGAGGAAATTCCTTCTAATATTTCAGATTGGGACATTCTCTGTAACTCATTGTCCTAAAAGAGTTGTTCAGGGCCCTGAGAAATAAGTGACTTGACCAGAGAACCAGAGAAATGCAGGGAGAGGAAAATAACTCTAGTATCTGCTTGTTGTGAAGATCAAATCAGAAAATGTTCATTATTCAAAAAACCAATAAACACTTATTAAGCATCTCCTGTGTGTAAAGTGCTCTGCTAATGTTAAAGATTTTGCAAAGTTAAAAAAAAAATCAGTACCATATGTTATGTAAATCACCTTTTGTTGAGGGTCTTTTTCATAGCTCAAAAATAGGTCTTGGTTTTTAGCAATGTTTATGTTTTCCAGAACAGGCTGGATGGCCGAGGCGAAGGGCTTCTCCATCAGGAATGAGTTGAACTTGATGAGTAGCTGCTGAGAGATTCTTAAGTCTTCTCTGAAGGAAATACCCCTGAAGCAGATTTCTCAATAGCCTGTGATCCCTTTTCTTGGGAAAAGAGTCCTGGGCAGCTGCCACGAGGCAAAATTAAGTGAAAGAATATTTCAAAGTCACCACCTTCCATCTTCCTAAATTCCATTTATAAATAAGCTTTTGATTCTAAAAATAAAAACTGATTAGTGAGGGGGGAAAAGGGCTAAGGAGGTAAAGACCTAGGTATGACTGAAATCAAAGAAAGTCTACAAAGTTGGAGTAAATTATAGGAAGATGATAACATGTGAGGTACTGAAATTCCCAAATATTAGCATATTAGAACAGTGTCTGAAGCTATGGGTCACAACCCCAAATGGAGTCATGTAACTGATTGTAGGGGTGCCAAAATTATGATTTAATATCAGTAAATGTTTAATTTTTATTTTATATACCTATTTAGCTGGGCTCATTTAAAAATATCTTGGGCACAAAGGGGTCACAAATGGAAAAAATTTTAAGTTCTGGTTAGAAGGTAATACTAGAAGGGGAAGATGGGAATAGAGATGATTAATTATAGCTACAACAATAATAACAAAAATGACAGCAGCAATAATAGCATTTATTAATTAGCACTTTGGGGCAACTGGGAGAGCTCTGGATCTACAGTCAGGAAGCCTTGAGTTCAAATCGAGACTCAGACCTTTCTTAGTTGTGTGATTCTGGGCAAGTCACTTCACTCTGTTTGCCTCAGTTTCCTCATCTGTAATATGATCTGAAGAAGGAAATGCCAAATCACAGGAACCTCACCAAAAAAAAAACCCCAAGTGAGATCATGAAGAGTTAGACATGACTGAAATGACCAAAATACAACAAAACAAACTCAAATGTAATATGTGTCTCTCAATTCTAGTGTAAATTCTATAAGAAAAGTATCAAAAATGCTAAAATGCCAAAGGAGCTAAGGCTGATAAGGAAAATGAAGGACAACAACAACAACAACAACGACAACAAAAAAAGGAGATTCTTAACCTATTGGGGAGAAAGGAGGGTCCAAGAAGTCAGAAAATTGCCAGGGCCCTAGATGATGGGGAATTGGTGACAAAGAGCAGAGTTGCCTTTTCAGCTCTTATCTACTTTTCATCATTTATCTCTACAGTAGAGATGGAGTCAGATGAGTGGTGCAGTGGGTGGAGTGCCAGGTCTGGAATCAGGAAGACCTGAGTTAGATCTGTGGAGGAGGAAGGAATTAGTGACCAATGATTAGTGGAAATCATTATTGATCACAAAATAGATAATTTTGATTATATTAACTTTAAAAAGTTTTTGTACAAACAAAACTAATGCAGACAAGATTAGAAGGGAAGCAATAAATTGGGAATAATTTATATTTAAAGGTTCTGATAAAGGCCTCATTTCTAAAATATATAGAGAATTGACTCAAATTGACTCAAAAAGTATTCAAGACCTCCAATTGATAAATGGTCAAAGGATATGAACAGACAATTTTCAGATGAAGAAATTGAAATCATTTCTAGGCATATGAAAAGATGTTCTAAATCACTTTTTATCAGAGAAATGCAAATTAAGACATCTCTGAGATACCACTATATACCTCTCAGATTGGCTAAGATGACAGGAAAAGATAATGATGAATGTTGGAGGGGAATGTGGGAAAACTAGGACACTGATACTGTGAATGGATCCAACCATTCTGAAGAGCAATTTGGAATTATGCTCAAAAAGTTATCAAATTGTGCATATCCTTTGACCCAGCAGTGTTCCTACTGGGCTTATATCCCAAAAAGTTCTTTAAAAAGGGAAAGGGACCCACATGTGCAAAAATGTTTGTGGCAGCCCTTTTTTGTAGTGTCAAGAAACTGGAAACTGAATGGATGTCCATCAATTGGAGAATGGCTAATAAATTATGGTATATGAATGTTATGGAATATTATTGTTCTGTTAGAAATGACCAGCAGGAGGATTTAGAGAGGCCTGGAAAGACAGGAACTGATGCTGAGTGAAGTGAGAGGAACCAAGACACAGCAACAAGATTACATGATGATCAATTCTGAGAGACGTGGCTCTCTTCAACAGTGAAACGATTCAGACTAGTTCCAATGATCTTGTCATGAAGAGAGCCATCTACACCCAGAGAAAGAACTACTGTGGGAACTAATGTGGTTCACAACATAGGATTTTCACACTTTTGTTGTTTGTTGGAATACACGGGAACCACCTGACAGTGGCTGCTGAAAATCCAACCTAGAATGGATCTCCTCTTGTGAGAGGATTATACAAGGAGACTGAGAGGCAGTTGCATTGTCTGACCTCCTTCCTCTTCTCTCTGCCTCCAATTTATTTTATTCCCAGACCACAACACCTGTGTCAGCAAAGGCTGCCCTGAAGATGTTATGATTCACAGCTGTGGAGGTTCTCAGAGAATTGACCTGTTCCTTAATAGTTGTTTGCTTGCACTTTATTTTGCTTCACTTTTTCTCTTATGTGGCAGGATAATTGTATAAATATGTATGCATATATTGGATTTAATATATATTTCTACTATGTTTAACTACTAGATGGACTACTTGCCATCTAGGGGAGGGCAAGGGGGAAAGGGGAGAAAATTGGAACACAGGGTTTTACAAGGGCTAATGTTGAAGAATTGTCCACGCATAAATTTTGAAAAATAAAAAGCTTTAATAAAAAAAAAAATTTTTTTAAGAAGACCTGAGTTCAAATTTGGACTCAAGACATTCACTAGCTGTGTGACCTTGGCAAGTCATTTCACCTTGTTTACCTTAATCCATTGGAAAAGGCAGATCCATCCAACATTTCTGCCAAGGCACTGAGAAGAGTCAGACAAGACTAAATAACGATAATCACAGAAAAGATAATGAATTGGAAAGGACTGAATAAAAATGGCTGTTAAGAAGTATTCAAGATAAGTAGGGAAATAGGAAGATAGAAAGATAGTTCCACCAACTCTGGATGCCTTTAAATAACTTAGGCTACATTAGTGACTCTTAGGGTCTTAAAAGGAAAAATATGATTATGAAGCCACTATTTTTTCCTCCCCTGAGGCTGGGGTTAAGTGACTTGCCCAGGGTTACACAGCTAGGAAGTGTTAAGTGGCTGAGACCAGATTTGAACTCAGGTCCTCCTGACTTCAAGGCTGGTGCTCTATCCACTGTGCCACCTAGCTGCCCCATGAAGCCACTATTAATGGTCATTGAAATAGTGCAAAATCAGAGGAACACAGATTTATCTCAAGTTTTTGGAAATCAAACATAAGATTAATGAACTTATCTTCAATTCTTGGCAAAAATCTTAGAACATTTTATTAAAGAGAGAATTAGTGGATGACCAGAAAAGGAAGCAATGACAGCCAAGAAAGAGCTTCTTCAAGATTTTTCTTTCCTTTTTTGACAGGAATATCAGTAGATCTGGGAATATTGCATATACCAGTTTTTAAGAAAAGCATTTGACAAAACTCCATTATTCTCATGGAAAAAATCTCATGGAGAGATTCAGGCTATAGAAAAGTCCTGTAAGGTTAAGTTGAATGGTTAGCCAAAGAGAATAATCAGTTTTTCCCCAAGACATTCTTACTAGGCTGGACCATTAAGTGTCTGTAGTCAAGAATTTGTGTCCCTAAATCTTCCCTTGGGATCAAGCTGATCACCTGTTACTGCTCAGCAAACATCAGTTTCTTCTTCTCAAAGGGGAAAATGGAGTTCCATTCAACTTAAATCAGTTCTAAGGTCCCTCCCAGCTCCAATTATGTGATCCCGTGACCTTCCAGAGCCATTTCCCCCCCCCCCCCCCCACTCTTGGAATTAACTCCCATTTACTTTGTAAAGAGATTATGTATACACAACAAATACCACTTTTCTTTTGGAGGAGGAGGGGTGGGAAGACGTGGGTTACGTATGGGTGGAGAGGTGATAGATAGAATGTTGGAAAATCTAATCAAGCTCCAGATACTGTGGAAGTTAAATACAGAATGGATTGAGAGAAGCCCAGCTCAAGTGGATCACTGTGAAGTGCTGGAAAAGTTTTGACTCTTATTAAACACAAGTTGGCTTCTATCAATTTTTTTTTACATTCTCATACTACATTTTCAGCATTATCTGAGTCCTTTGAGCTCTGGATTTGAATCCTGAAACTGTAAACTTGGGATAGTCCCTTCTCTTTCTGAATTTCAGCATCTTCCTCTTTGAATCAGTGAAGGGAGCTTCTTTGTTTTCTTAGAGCATCATACACAGCACAGCACTATTGTGCAATGAATGACTTAGTCATTCATAATGTCAGAGAATTTATAATATAGTAATATATAATCAGGATCATAACCTCTCTTAATTCTAATACCTGCCTACTTTTAATTATTTACTATTTTATTATTATCTAATAATTGATTGAAGAGATTGAAGTATGTTATTTTTCACTTTTTCTTTTATTCAAAGTGACTAATACAGAAGTATTTTATATGCATTTTAAGGAGGTGAGGGATGGAAGATAGAATTTGAAACTCAAAACTTTAAATTAAAATGTTAAAAATGTAAAAAAGTAAGTGTATTGGACCAAAGCATCTCTAAAGTCTTTTTCTATTCTAAACCCCATGACCTGAGCAATTTTTCTCCCTTTACTTGAACTTGAGGTGGGAGAAAGAAGGGGGGGCTGTGGAAGAAGCCTGAATTATATTTAGGGGACCCACCCTAGCTAGTGGACAGTGACAGTAGCAAGAGAGGCCCTGCCAGGAGACCTGTTGGGCCACAATGGGTAATGTTCTGGGCCTAGAGGCAAGGAAGACTTGAGGTCAAATGAAATCTCAGAAGCTTACTAGCTATGTGACCCAGGCAAATCCTTTAATCTGTTTGCTTCTCATCTGTAAAATGGGGATAATAATAGAACCTACTTTCTCTGTTGTTGTGAGGATTAAATAAGAGTAAAGAGTTTAGCATAGTAAGCACTACATAGATTATTATTATCTAGAGAGAGCCCAGGGCCTAGGAGGTGCGGTTGATTTCTTTCTTCTCACTCTCTTTATTCTCTCAGGATACCATTGATCCATTTGACAAATCCAATGACCTTTTCTCAATCTTCATTTTTCTTGATTTCCTTGCAGCCTCTGATATTTTCAATAGCCCTTTCCTTTCTCCTGCAGACCTCTTCCTCTCGGTTTCATTTGCTGGATCATTAAAAAATATATATAATAATTTGCTTTATATTTATTACATAAGAATTTTTATAACAAAATTTAAAAATGATTGCATATGAAAATGCAAATCTACATGTAGTTTGTTTTTTCATTTTATATAATAGTTATCATGTACAATTCTTTTTTCTCCTTTATTTCTTTCCCCCCTCCCAGAGATGGTTACAATTAGACACAAATATTTGTGTGTGCATATATGTGAGTGTGTAATCATACCATACCTCTATCAATTCTTTCTCTAGATGCAGATAACATCTTTCTTCATAGGTCCTTTGTA
The DNA here is from genome assembly GCF_048593235.1 of Sminthopsis crassicaudata. Taxonomy (NCBI): domain Eukaryota; kingdom Metazoa; phylum Chordata; class Mammalia; order Dasyuromorphia; family Dasyuridae; genus Sminthopsis; species Sminthopsis crassicaudata. Next base: position 676,643,133 of record NC_133618.1, read on the forward strand.
GTTAACTTGGATACTTATAATAGCCAAAGTGACTTAGCCCTTCAAAGTTGTTCTTAAAAAATAATATTGCAATTATTGTATGCAGTGTTCTCTTGGTTATGCTCATTTTGCTCTTTATTATTTTGTGCAAATCTATCCATATCATATGGATAGCAAATAATATACCACAACTTCTTCACCCAATTGATGGTTATCCTCACAATTTCCAGTTCTTTGCCACCACAAAGAGAGCTGCTATAAACGTTTTAGGGCATATTGATTCTTTCCTTTTGCATTAATTATTTTTGGACATAGATCAAGTAGCAGTATTGCTGAATCAAAGCGTATATAGGTAGTTCAATAACTCTTTGGACATCATTCCAGAGTGCTCCCCAAAATGGTTGGATCACTTCACAATTCCACCAACAGTGGAATTTGTTCCCCATTCATTACATTTGATTTCTCCTTCAATCATTTTAATCAATCTGGTAAATATAAGATGATCTCCTAAAGCAACACTTAAAGCAACAGTGTTGCTTTAATTTGCATTTCTCTAATCAATAATGATTTGGAACTTTTTTATATGACTATAAACTGTTTTGATTTTTTCCTTTGGAAAATTGCCAGTTCTTTGATTATCAGTTGGGGGATGAATTTTGTAAAGTTTTTTATATTTTTTTATTATATTTCAGTTTTATATATTTCAGATAGATATATCTATATAGATATATTTGAGAAACCCTATAAATTTTTTTCTCCAATTTTTTTCTTTCCTTCTAATCTTGGCTACCGTTTATTTGTACAAAAGCTTTTTAAAGTAGTTAAAATTACCCATTTAATTCCTCATTTTGCTCTTATTTGTTTATTCATAAATTGTTGACCTAATCATGTCTGAAAGTATTATTTTCCGAGGTCTTCTGATTTTCTTGTAAAATCTCTTATAATAAGATATATCTTAAGATATATATATGATATATTATCCTATCAATATCCCTAAACTTGAAATGTAGTTGTCAACTTAAGCTCCTCACTCTCATTTCCCCTTTGCCCCCCAACAATCCCATATCCAATCTGTTGCCGGGGTTTGCTACTTTATTTTTGCCACCTTTCTCTGATACTACCACCAATTGCCAAAGTGAATTTCCTAAAATACACATCAGATCATGTCATCCCCTACACAATAAACTGCCTGTGATCACCAGGATAAAATGAAGAAGTCCTCTGCTTGCTCAAAGCCCTTCATAATCTGCCCCCCCCATACACACCCTTTCCAGTTTCCTTATACTTTACACACACACACATACCCCTATTACTCTTGGGATGCAGTGATTCTGCCTCCTTGCATTCCCTGAAAAAGACATTCATTTTTATTGCCTGTCTGTCAAGCTGGGAAGGCCTCCCCCCTTCCTTCTCTCTGATTGCTTCTTTCAAGTGCCAGTTAACATCTGACTTCCTATAGAAAGCCTTTCTCACCCACCTAGATGCTAATCCCTTCCCTCTGTTATTTCCTATTAATTCTATAAGTGACTTGTTGATAAATTGCTTGTTCCTTGTCCTCCCCACTAGACTGTGAGCACTTGAGATCAGGAACTGTACTTTTTGTCTTTTTGTGCATTAGTATCTGGCACGTGGCAGGGGCTTGGTATATGTTGATTGATCGACAGGCTCCCATTGGTGACCCTCTAAGAATTGCCCTATGGATGCTCACCATCTGAGTCACGGTTGGAAAAGTCTGGAATCAGAGTTTCTGTTCCGCCCATCAGGCTGTGCTTCCCTGGGAGAGGGCAGAGGGCAGTGCCAGCTTCCCAGAAGGGACCTGTTGGATCTCTGGGCTCCGAGGCCTGTGTAGGCATAAGAAGTGCCAGAATGCCAGTCCCAGTTGGGCTGCTCTGTGGTGGGCAATGCACTTACCCTCTCAGGAGCCAGTTTCTCAGCTCTACCTCGTTGGAAGGAGGGGCCTTTTTTTTTTTTTTTTTTTGCTTTCCCCTCAAATGCCTGTGCCTTAGAGCAGGTGTTCCGTCCTTCTTCAGTAGATAGAATCATAGATTCAGGAGGGCCCTGACAGCCATTCTCGCTAGTCCCCAAATCTAGGTGACATGTGGCCATAGAGACCCCGTAGAAGGGCAGTGCCCCCACCCACCCCCTCGGACCCTCTGGGAGGTCTCTTTTCCCCTCAGGCTCTCACGCTTAGTGGGGGTTCGAGGGCACAGCTAGGGCGGTGAGCGCCTGAGGCCGGGGCCCGACGTGGCCCGTGAGGGCCCTCCTCACCCTCCTGTCTGCAGTCCCCGGCGCCGCTCACGATCCGGGAGTCTCGGCTGTAAGGAACCCCAGAGAGAGCCAGGGAAGCTCGGGAGCCATGGAGGGCCGGCTGCGCAGGGAGCAGGGAGTGTGTCCGGGGTCCGGGGGGGGAGGCTCACCAGGCCGGGGAGTCAGGGCGCTTCCCCCGAAAGTGCGGCTGTCCGCGCCGCCGAGCGGGATCCCGAGCGCCGAGGCCGAGGGTGGACCAGCCCAGAATTGGGGGCCGGGGGAGGAGGGCCGAGATTTTTGCCTCGGGTGGGCGGGGAAAAGGAAGGGGAGGGGAGGAATCCGAGCACCTCGGGAGGGCTGGGCGGGGGCGGGGGGGCAGGGACCGAGGCTAGACAAGGCCCCCGCGCTCAGTCCCGTACTTATTCTTTGCCGACACCCCGAGCAGCTCCCTGCTCCTCTGGGCGGGTCCCCACTCCCGCGGGCCGCCGCTGTTAGGAGGAGCTGCACCCGGCTCCATGGGACGGTCATGAAAGGCCCGGGACAGCCGACCTCCAGCCCGCCGGGCCCCTCGGGCCAGCCCCACGCTCCGGGTGGCCCGGAGCTGATGGATCTGACGGTCTACGGGGACCACCTGAACTTCTACCAGCCGGGGCTGCCCCAGCACGCTCCCGGGCCGTCGAGGGTTCCCTCGGCGGCCCCCGCCGCCTTCGGGCTGCCCGAGTACGGCGGGGCGGGGGCCAACCCCTACCTGTGGCTCAATGGGCCGGGCCTGGGGCAGCCCTCCTACCTGCCGGGCTACGGCGGCCCGGGCCAGCGCCCCTTCCTGCCCGCCTCGCCCGGCCTCGGGCCCGCCGCCGCCGCCGCCGACTTGTCCTGGCTGTCGCTGTCCAACCAGCAGGAGCTGCTTAAGATCATGCGGCCGCCCTACTCGTACTCGGCGCTCATCGCCATGGCCATCGAGAACGCCCCGGGCAAGAAGCTGACGCTCAGCCAGATCTACCAGTACGTGGAGGGCACGTTCCCCTTCTACAAGAAGAGCAAGGCCGGCTGGCAGAACTCCATCCGCCACAACCTGTCCCTCAACGACTGCTTCAAGAAGGTGCCCCGCGATGACGACGACCCCGGTAGGAGGTGGGGGGCGCCCCCAACCCCACACCCCAGCCGCCTTCCCAGCCTTTCCTCCCGCGCTCACGGGGTCCTCTCGGGCTGGGCTAGGCCCAGAGCCAAGGGGGGAGGGCAGAGGTCCGAATGAAGCCCCGAGCGGGGCCTCCCAGGGAGGCTCCGCTCCTGCTTCCCCCGGGAGCGAGCCCTTGACCCCGGCTGGCTCCCCTGGAAGGTGAGGCTGTGGAGCTGATGGCTCCGAGGTCTCCTCCTCCAAGTCTGACCCCAGGCGCTGCCCCCCACAGCCCGGGCCCTGCCCCTCTCCGGAGCTGGGCAAAAGGTGCCAGAGATGTGTTGTTGCGTTTTTGAAAATTGGTTCTGAGTGGGATGGGGCGCCGGGAGCTGGGGGTCCCGGAGGTGATGGGGTGTGGGAAAGACCCTTCTAAGGAGCCGCTACCCCCCCACCCCCTCCTCACACTCACACACACACAACCACACACAATCACACACACATACAACCACACAATCACACAGACACAACCACACAAACACACAGACACAACCACACAATCACACAGACACAACCACACAATCACACAGACACAACCACACACACACACAATCACGAACACAACCACACAAACACACACAACTACACACTCACACACACACAGTCACGAACACAACCACATAGTCACACAATCATACACGCACACAACCACTCACACATACAAACACACACAATCAGACGCACACTGTAGAGCCACAGAAATTCCGCCCTGGGTCTCCCCGCCAGGCCTTCTTTGATGTAAAGTGAGAAAGAGTGGCCCGGGGTCACGCAGCTATTGTCCGTGGGAGGTTTTGCATGGGGGCTTTCTGATTCCAGGCTCGGCCTGCCCTCTCCCATTCATTCCTTGAGGGGTTCTGGGCCAGTCTGCGGGGAAGCTGGTTATCTAGTTTATCTTAAAAAAAAAAAAAAAAACTCTACTGTTCTCCTGCAGGGAAAGGAAATTACTGGACCTTGGATCCAAACTGTGAGAAAATGTTTGATCATGGAAACTTCCGCAGAAAGAGGAAAAAACGAGGAGACTCCAACGGGCCGGGGGCACTGGGAGCTGGCTCTAAGTCTGAAGACGGCAGCTCTGGGACCCCCCAAAACCCAGTGGAGAACGCCAGCCTCCCCGACCCCACCTCCCCAGAGCCGCTCAGCTCGGCCGGCACCAGGACTGAATCGGAGCCCTCCCTGCTAGCTAGGGAGTCCGGCCCGGGCTTCTCCAGCTTCCCTTCCACCATGGGAGCCCTGGCTAATGGAGTGTTCCCCAGGCACCTCCCAGAAGCGGGAGGTGGCCCGGTGGGGGACGCGGCTCCCGCCAGGCAGGCGAGCTCTGGCCTCGGCTCCTACCCAACTTGCCCCAGCATGGTCCACGGCTCGGAACTCGGCCCCCAGACTCAGGCCCAACCCATGAATGGTCACGCCGCCAGCTTTCATAACTACCATGTCAACAACTTGCTCTACAACAGAGAAGGGACTGAGGTTTAGAGGGAGGGAAGAGAGGCCTTCAGTACTGACTGAAACGTGTTTTCTGTTCTTGGATTGGCCCCGAAATCCTTCACTCTTCCTCTCTGACTGCTGGAGAGAAGACTGGAGGAAGCAAAAAAGGAGTCAAGCATTCGTTTGGGTGCTTATCACGGGCCGAGAGCTGTGGTAAGCACTTTCCGGATATCTCACTTGGACCTTGGAGCAGCCCTTAGTGGTGGGTCCTATTGTCATCCTCATTTTACTGATGAAGAAACTGAGACAGAGAAGTGATTTTCCCAGGATTACACAGCTACTAGGCTCAGAGCCCTCTTTGAGTGACCTAACTATAAATATTGGCTTTAGGGGATTATTCCCAAATCTCCCTCGGCCCAATGCAACCTAGAAAATGTTTTGCGTTTGAATGAGGCAAGCTCAGTGGGCTGGTGAGCTTCAGCTCTCCGGAATGAGATCCCCTCTCGATCTGGTGGACTTCTGATTTTGTTATCCTGAAAACAGTTCAAGGCTCCTAGACATTGGTTCTGGAGAAAGCGGTTAGTTGGTGGTTTCTTCTCTTTAAAATAGATTTTGCATTTCACAATTTGGGTTCCTGTGTTTTCTTTTAGACCTTCCAGTCCTCTTTGGTGAGCTCCTTTCCTGAGCAATGAGCTACAACAGAGCCTGGCTTGGTTTGAATCTTGGTGCAGCCATAGCCCCAGTGATCCATGGCATGACCTTGAGTGGACTCCTCTCTGAGAGAAGTGTCTTGGTGGCCAGGTTTTGTGTTGAGGAAGAGATTTCCGGAGCACTATGCTGAGAGGCCTAGGAAGGCTCCTGGGACTTCTCAGGGGCAGCCCTTAAGCTGTTATGTTCCCAGGTGGTTCTCAATGGCACCTAAAGTGAAGAAAATCTCCCTTGCCTCTGTCTTCATTTACCCTTTTGTCTTTTTAAGTCCCTCTTTCTTGGTCTCTAATCTTAGTCTTTATTTCTGTCTCTTTGAACATATCTCCTTGTGTATCTTTATCTTTTTGTCTTCCTCCCCACCTCCAACCCAATTTAAAATGGCACCTTAAGCTCATTCATCTCTCCTTCCTCCAATCCTCCACAGACAAGCACTAGAGGTACGGAGGGCCTCCATGCAAGCCTTCTGTACCTCTCGTGCTTTCAGATGACCCCTTCCTAACACCACTTTTATTTTGCTTTGGCTCCCATATGGAATCTTCCCTGGATGGTGAGCTTAGAAAGGCAGGTTCTTGTTTGCACCATTCCCACTATGAACAGGAGCCCTCAGGATGAATTTGAGATTCAGCAGAGCCCTCATAGAGAATCAGATTTTTTTTTTTTTTTTTTTTTTTTTTTTTTTTTTGCCAAAGTCTTGACCAAATTCAAATGACCAATTGCCCAGGTTCTTTCTTCCTTGTGACCTTGTGGAACACAGTTGTAGTTTAGCTTCCCAGTGGAGGGAAGAGTTAAAGATGGAAAACACCCCCCAAACTCTGCCTGGATCCCCTTAAGTCACTCCTGAGTGAGTCCCCTCAGTCTCCAGCAAAAGTCCAAGGGGTAGAATTTGAAAAGCTAAGATTTTCCAGCTCAAACATGAAAGTCTGAAGAAAGGCCAGCTGCTTTTGTAGGGCAAAATAAAGATTTAAAAGTAAAGAAGGGGAAGGGGGGATTTTTCAATTCTACTGAAGGCATCAGTAATATGTTCCTGTCCCAGGGAGTTAGGAAGAGTTAGAAAGAGCCACAGCCAGTCCTTTCAACCTAGACAAACTTTGCTCTCACAATGGAGCTGTCCAGCAAACAGCTTGCCTTCCCTTCTCCATGGGCCCTGGCTCTTCAAAGACATCTGTGACCCCCTGGCCTGGCCCTGTTATGTCCATTGAGTTTCCTCACACTAAGGTCTCCAATTAAGATTTCTGGAAGATTAGAGGACAGTTCAAGAGAAGATTATGCACTATCCCCAGGAATTCCCTGAACCCCTCCTTTTGTTGCTTTGTTTTTCACTCTTCCTTTCTTTGGCTTCTTACCTGAAACTTTATGTACCTAACTCAAGGGAACTGTCATCCCAAGTATCAGCTCTTTTGTCTACTGTAGGGAAATGATCACAAAATAACCAGGAAACCCTAAACTTTTCAATGGACCGAGCTTTTCCTCTTTAATTGGATACAAGGTAAAAAAAAAGGCCTCCCAATGTTATGATCTATAAATCTGCCTCCTCATATGTGACCTTTTAAATTAAGAGTTCATAAAAGAGATTTCCTTCTGGTGACCTCCAGCTAAGTGTGAAAAAGGGGAAACTGAGGGAAGAAACTCAAAGGGATCCAGACCCATCCTCTGGTGCTGCTCTTAGGTTTACTAATGAAATAAAATCTCTTCCCTGAGTTCCTGTGTGTGTCAGAGTTCAGTGTGAATAAAGCAAGTTGCTATTGCCCTCATCATTTTGTAAACATTTCCAGGGGTCATGCAGTTAATGTGGGGTGAGATTCAAACTCCAATTTTTTTGACTCCCAAGTCTAGCTCTCTGAGCCCTGGGCTTCCTGCTTTAAAAGGATTTATATGTATATATATAAATGAAATCCTTTTTAGTAGGGTTTCTAATGGGGCAGCTAGGTGGCCCAGGGCAGGGGCTGGAGACAGAAAAGCCTGAGATAAAATCCAATCTCACACATTTAACTTCGACCCTGGGCAAGTCACTTAATCCTCTTTGCCTCAGTTACCTCATCTGTAAAAATGAGTTGGAAAAGGAAATAGAAAACCATTCCAACATCTTTGCTAAGAAAGTCTTAAATGGGGTCACAAGGGTTGAACATGACTAAAACTGAACAAGAAAAATTGTCTGAAAGGCAAGGGAAGTAGGACCAATGGGATGAGAGAGAGTGGGGGGGTCAGAGGACCTGGGCTGGGATGCTAGCTCAGCTGTAGTCACCTTGTGTAAGTTAAAAAGAGCTTAAATATTCCAAATAAGTTAACATATGTAGTAATTTCCAACCATTTAGTGCTATGTAAATGCTAATTATTGTTGCTTAGTAATAATTACATAGGACTTTAAAAATAAAATAAATTTGCCAAGTTTGTGCATGTTATCTTATTTGAGTCTCACACCATCATGTGCCTCAACTTATAAAATGAGAGGGTTGAACTAGAGAAGCTCCAAAGTCTCTTCTTTAATTTATAAAAAATATATACCTAGAGTAGTGAATCCAAACAGTAAGATTGACTAGAAATCATACAAAGGCTTCTACTTTCTGACCCCATTGGGATTTTGCCAGGGAATGGCAACTCTCAGGGAGCTCATTCATGCAACAAGCATTTAGTAATCACTTGCTGTATGCCAGCTGGTACCACAAAGGCAGAAATTAAGCCAGAGAGAATGCCTAAGCCTTCCAATATTTTTCTGGCATAGAAGTCACCACCATCACAAGTATTTAGTCAGGAGGAATGGCAGTCGCTTCCCTCTCCCAATCTGTTTCAGCCATTGTCCCCAAACATGTCAATGGTAATAATTACAAAAACAGAAAAGAGAAAATGAGAATGATACTAAGACTAGCCATTCTCGGAACCAAGAACCCAAAACAAAGGGAATTATTGGAAGAATCTAAACAAGCAAATGCTAACACCTCAGAAATGGGCAGCCCTTCTCCATGGGCTGGGCTAAAAAGATATGACAAGGAGTCTCCAACACCCTCCATGCTGCAGTCCTGAGATAAATCCCTATTGTCATGCCTGGGGAGCTCCTCCGGAGACAGGAGAGCCCCTGTGACCTCCAAGCTGGGAACCAATTAGATCATTCAAACTCCATTCTCTTCTCTTTTCCTCACTAGATTCCAGATGCATCCTTCTGAGTTTGTTCTGAAACTTGAGAATTTCCATGGGAAACTCCTCTTTATTCCAGAAACAGCCAAACACTGGAAGAGGAAGGGATGCCTGACGGTCTTAGACATTATTTTCCTTGTGGATCCCAAGAAAGGATGAGCCTGTGACCCCATGGGACCACAAGTGATTGAACCAGAAGGGTCTGTGTAGAGACCCCAGGGCTCAATCACCTCCTTTTACTTAAGGGCAAGAGAAGAAAAGATGTGTCCAAGGTTGCAGGGAGAGTTGAGAATCAAAGCTGTAACCCGAGATCCCCAAATTAAGCCCCAAGCTCTTTGACTCAGCCTTTGCAGGGTTGTCAACATTAAATGTAGTTTTTCTCTAATGAAAAAGCTTTTTGTCTTTTAAAAAATTATTGATGTTATAAAATGAACTTCAATCAATTCTCCCATAGGGATTCTAGAGATTGTTCAAAATTAAAAGTTTAAAGATATGTATGCTATTTGTAGTTTTGGCACAATATTTTTTGGTTTTATACAGTCTTCATTGCCTGATATATCCCTCCTTTCCCCAGAGAGCTATCCCTTATGACAAACAACAAAAAAAGGGAAAAAAGACTTAGAAGTGGAACCTTAGAAGCTAACTAATCCAAAATCTTTCATTTCCCCCAATTTTCTGTCATGGAGCACTTTGGCAGCAGTATGGACCTTTTCTGAGAACAGTTGTGTTTTGTTTTGTTTTGTTTTTAATATATAAAACACATGAGATAAAAAGAAACCAATTATGCTGATCATCAAACTATTATCCCCAAAAAATCAAGTTCATGGGCTACAGGGTGTTAACAGCAGTTGGTTTTATAAACAAAGAAACTGAAACATAAAAAAAGAAGAAGAAAACGTCTTAATAGAATCAAGACTGAGTTGAAAGAACTCTTCCTGTGCTGCATCAATGACTCTTCATATAGCTTTCAATGTTGATATATTTGAGCAGAGAAAACATCCTTTAGAAACAATCTCATAATCCATGTCAATTCTAGCCCCTGCCCAGCCTTTATGGACATTTTCAGGGGTTAGAAAACCAGTGTTTAAGAGCAAAATACAGTAGAGTCTCCAGGGCATAAATTCCTTGAGGGTAGGGGGTGATTATGTTGGTATCCCAGCATTTACCTAGGTGCTGACACATGCCTCTGTATTGGTTGACTGGTTCTCACTGTTAACATTTCAGTAACATTTTCAAGTTTCTCAAAGTGCTTTCCATGACCTTATTTGATCTGTCCAAGGTCTCGGATGGACAGGTACAGGATCTAGCAGTGGCTTAGGCTGGCAGCCTCATTTTCCTTCAGTGACACCCTTGGGAGAGCTATTTTCAACTCACTTTGCTTGCTTCTGGTGCACCAATTTATCAGAGGTCCAGTATGTCCTTAAAATTCCCTGGCTACCTGCCCATCCCATTGAGGTTTCTCAATGAAATTATGGGATCATGAATTTAGAAGCAGGAAATCTCAGCATTTAAGGAACCTTAGAGAGTATCTGGTCTGATCAAACCCTAAACAAAAATCCCCTACAAAGCCCAGCCTAGTGCTCAGCATCCAGTCCTTGTGTGGAGAACTTTCGAGGGGAGGAAACTCACTATTTCCCAGTGTTTCTCTTGGACAGTTCAAAGTATTAGAAACATATTTGGCAAGTTTGACTTTGTTTCAGTTTCCATCCGCTGCCCCTGGTTGATAATAAGGATAATAGCTAACATTTATATAACATTTACAATGTGCCAGGCATCATGCTAAATGCCTTACAATAATTTTCTTATTTGATCCTACAACCACCTTGGGAGAGAGGTACTTTTAACATCCCCATCTTACAGATGAAGAAACTGAGGCAGATTGAGGTTACCTGACTTCCTTAGGGTCACAGAGCTAGTGTCTGAAGCTAGATTTGGATTCAGTTTTTCCTAACTCTACAAAGTAAGCTATCTACTATGTAGACACTTATTTCTTGAGCTATATGATTATTTTTCTATGACACAGTCCTCAAACTCTTGAAGATGTCTATCTTGTCCTCTTACATCTTCCTTCTACAGGCAAACATCACACTCGCTCCAAGCCCTCCCTCATTCTACTGTCTTCTTCTGAATGCTCTCTAGCCCATCAAGTCCTTCCTAAAATGGAGTGTCCAGACCTGAACACAGGACTATCGTCTGGGGCCAAATACTGTGACACCATCCCTTACTTATTTTACAAAACTCTCTCTCTACACACACACCATGCTGACCCCAGAACAGACTTCTAACAAATCCCTTTAATTGATTCCAAATGATGAGATTAAGAACAAGATAACACTTCAGCTGTCAAGATGACAGAGTGTGGAAGGAGCCCTTTAAAGCACTCCCAAATTCCTCCTCCAAAAAACGATAAAACCTCCTTAGAATTGATCTAGAAGCAGGGAAGTGGCTGATGAGCCTAGAAACTGCCAAATCCTGTGAAACCCTGATTGTAGCTACATGGAATTTGAATTGTTTGCTTTTGGCTACTTGTGTACTTTCTCCTTGATCTGTGAGGAATATATGTAGACAAAGGTTGTGAGTGCAAAGTTACTTTGATGAGATGATATTCACCAAAAAATGAAGGGGTGAGAAAAAATTGCAGTGAAAGAATGAGGGGAAAGATTGGATGAGGGCAAATTATCTCAGATAAAAGAGACATGAGCTATTGTAATGGAGAGAAGAATGAAGGTTATTATCATCAAAATTGATTCAAAGAAAGAATAATATACACATTTAGTTGGATATAGAAATCTATTTTACTCTTTAACAAAGTAAAAAAGTAGAGGGGAAGGTATATTAGGGAAGACAGTCATCAGAAGTAAAACACTTCTAAGGAAGAAAGCATAGGGTGTACGAGAGAGTGAAGGAATAAACAAGTGAAAAATAGAATGGAGAGAAATACACATTTAGTTATCATAACTATAAATGTGAATGGGATGAACTCACTTATGGAAGTAGATATAGTGGATTAAAAAATAACAAATGTTTACAAGAAACACATTTGAAACAGAGAGATATACCCAGCGAAAAGGTAAGGGGCTGAGTAGAATCTATTATGCTTCAGTTGAAGCCAAGAAAGCAGGGATGGAAATCATGATCTCAGACAAATCAAAAGCAAAAATAAATCTAATTAAAAGAGATAAGAAAAGGAAACTAATTTGCTGAAAAGTACCATAGACAATGAAGTTAAATCAATACTAAACATATGCATCAAATGACATAGCATCTAAATTTTTGAAGAAGTTGAATGAATTACAAACGAAAATAGATAATAAAATTATACTAGTGGAGGACCTCAACTTTCCCCTCTCAGAATGAGATAAATTTCACCAAAAAATAAACAAGAAAGAAGTTAAGGGTGTGAATAAAATTCTGAAAGAGTTAGATATGGTAGATCCTTGGAGAAAACTGAATGGGAATAGAAAGGAGTATAACTTTCTGTCAGCAGTACTTGACACTGGCACAAAAAAATTGAGCATGTATTATATAAAATCTCACAACCATATGTAGAAAAGCAGAAATAGTGAAAACATCCTTTTCAGATCATAATACCATACACACACACACACACACACACACACACACACACACACACACACATATAATTGACAATGGAAAGATAGAATAAAATTAATCAGAAATTAATTCTAAAAAACAAGTGGGTCAAAGAACAAATGATAGAAACAATTTCATTAGAGAAAAATTACAACAAAAGATAACATACCAGAATCTATGAGATGCAGCCAAAGTACTTAGAAGAATATTTATATCTGTAATTGCTTACATCAGTAAAATGGGGGGGGGGGGGGAGTAGATTGAAGAAATTGGCATGCAATTTTCAAAAAACTAGAAAAAACAAATTTAAAATTCCCAATTAAATATAATATTGAACATTTCAAAAATCAAGCAATATATTACTCAGATTAACAATAAGAAAATCATTGAATAAATAAAATTAGAAACCAGTTTTAGGGGAAAAATAGATAAACCATTGCTTTATTTGATTTTTTTTTAAAGGAGAGAAGAAAACCAGATTACCAGTGTCAAAAATGAAAGGGGTGAATTCATATTTATGATGAGATAATTATTAAGAGCTATTTTGTCCAGATATATGCCAATAAATTTGGCAACCTAAATGAATGGATAGTTATTTAGAAAAATATAAATTACCCAGATTAACAGATGAAATAAAGTACTTAAATAACCCAAGTTTAGAAATAGAAATTAAACAAGTCATTAATGAACTTCCTAGGAAAAAAATCCCCCAGGACCAGATGGATTCACAAGTGAATTCTACCAAACATTTAAAAAACAAATAATGCCAATACTATATAAAACATTTGGAAAAATAGGTAAAGAAGGAGTTCCTACCAAATTTCTTGTATGACATAAATATGATGCTGATACCCAAACCAGGAAGAGCCAAAACAGAGAAAGAAAATTATAGACCAATTTCCCTTATGAATATATTCAAAAAAATTAAATTATGCTGACAAATTTCAGCAATATGTCATAAAGATCATACACTATGAGGTTTATACCAGAAATGCAAGGCTGATTCAATATTAAGAAAATTATCAGAATAATTGGCCACACCAATAATGAAACCATTAGAAATCAAATGATTATCTCAGTAGATGCAGAAAAAATCTTTGTCAAAATATAACACCCATACGTATTGAAAACACAAGCAAGGGTGAAGCAAAGATGCCCATTATCACTTCTATTATTTAATATTGTCCAAGAAATGTTAGCTATAACAATAAGAGAAGGAAAAGAAATTAAACCAATTAGAATAGTCAATGAGGAAACAAACTATCATGCTTTGCAAATTATATGATGTTATACTTAGAAATGATGTTAGAACCCTAGAAAATCAACTAGAACTACTTGAAATTACTAACAACTTTAGCAGAGTGATAGGATATAAAATAAACCCACATAAATCATCAGGATTTCTATGTATTACCAATAACATCCAGCAGCAAAAGAAAGAGAAATTCCATTTAAAATAACTATAGGCAACATAAAATACTTGGGAATCTACCTGCCAAAACAAAAACAGGAACTATGTGAACAGAATTACAAAATACTTTAAACACAAATGTGTTCAGATTTAGACAATTGGAAAAATATCAGTTGTTCTTGGATAAACCAACAAAATATAGCATAATATATAATAAAATGACAGCTTATTTGTTTAATGTCATACCAATCAAACTATTAAAAATTATTTTATAGAGCTAGGAAAAAATAGGAACAAAATTCATCTGAAAGAATAAAGCTCAAGGTTACCAAGGTAATCAATGAAAAAATGTTCAAAAGAAGGTGACCTATACCAGATCTCAATGTAAATATAGTAAAATGATAATTATCAAAATAATCTTGTACTGGCTAAGAAAAAGAGTGGTGGATCAATAGAAAAGATTAGGTACTAATCACATTAATGAATGACCATAGTCATATATATATGGTAAACCCCAAAATTTTTGGAACAAAAATTCATTTTTTGACAAAAACTTCTGGACAAGTTGGAAAACAGTATGTCAGAAACTAAGTACAGACTAACATCTCACACTATATACCAAGAAAAGGTCAAAAAAGGTGATACTGTGAGCAAACTAAGAGAACGTGCAACAGTTTATCAGTCACATTTATGGATATAAGGTAAGAATTTAGAACCAAGAAAGATGTGGGGAGCAAAATGTAAAATAGATATTTTTGGTTATAAAATTAAAAAGTTTTTGCACAAACAAACAAATGCAAACAAAATTATAACAAAAGCAGAGAACTGGGAGGGGGCAATTTTGCAACATAAAGGTTTCATTCACCACATGTATAGAGAACTGAATCAAATTTATAAAAACACAAGTCATTCCCCAATTGATAGTCAAATTGTATAAATAGCCAGTTTTCAGATGAAGCTGTCTATAGTCATATGAAAAAATGCTCTAAATTACTAGTAATTAGTAATTAATTTCAAATTAAAACAACTCTGAGGAGGTACTATTTCACACCTACTAGGGTGTCTAATATAACAAAAAAAAAAAGAAAAAAGAAAAATATTGGATATTTGAAGGGATGTGAGAAAACTGGGACACTAATGTCGACTATTGGTCACGATACACATATACCTTTTGATTCAGCCATATCACTACTAGGTCTAAATACCAAAGGCATCTTAAAAAGGGGGAGGGCTAAGACTTTATTTGTACACAAATATTTATAGCAGTTCTTTTTGTGGTGGATAAGAATTGGAAATTAAAGAAATACCCACCAATTGGGGAATAACTTAAGCTGTGGCATATGATTATAATGGAATATTATTGTATTATAAAAAATGATAAGCAGGATGCTTTTAAAACAAACTGGAAAGACCTACATGAACTGATGCCTAGTGAAGTGAATAGAAACTAACAGAACATTGTACATAGTAAAAGCAATATTGTTTGATGAAGAACTATAAATGACTTAGCTATTTTGAGCAATAATAATAATCCAAGAAAATCCCAAAGGACTAAAGATGAATCATATTATTCACTTCCAAAGAAAGAACTAATATGACTGAATATAGATGGAAGCATGCTATTTTTCACTTTTCTTTTTAATTTTTTCTTTTATTTGAGTTTTTTATACAAAATAACTAATATGGAAATGTTTTACATAATTGTATATATGTAAGTTATATCTGATTATTTCCTATCTCAAGAAGGAAGGAAGGTAGGAAGGTGGAATTTGGAACTCAAAACTTTAAAGAAAAATGAACAAAAAAAAAAAAAAAAGAAAGAAAGAAAGTAAAGAAAATCTCACTTAAAAAGAGAAAAGCTCATTCCAGGGCTCAGAAAGATTTTTTTAAATTTTATTTTTAATTTTTTTTACTAACTGCTAACTCAGAAACATTTTCATTTAGATACACATATCCATTAAGCACTTAGTTCAGTTCTCTGATGTTCTGGGTAAGTTTCAGAATATTCAAATTCAAAAAGATATCTGACAAATTATCACACCCAATGGATAGAATACTGTTTTGTGATTTAAAGGACTTAGGTTCTCATTCATTCATTTATTCATTCATTCATTCATTCATCTTTTTCTTCATTTAACAAACATTTCCTGAGGGTATTTAGTATCATACCTTGGGCTTGATCCTATGGGAGATGGAAAGGTGGATACTGATTTCATCCAGAACTCATTTTTGTGATTGACCCTTCTCTGGATTTTGTATTCCTCATGTGTTTAAATAGGGGATTGGACTATATACAAATGAGTCCAATAATAGAAATTAAATTACACAAACATGAATAAGTAGAACACATAAGGACCATTAATCTTGTCTCCCCTTCTAATAGTAAATGTCTCTATTTTATTAATAGGAGGGACTCTGGGTACAAAATATTGTACACATCAATAGATAAGGTCATTCTGCTTGATTTACTTTGCTGTTTTTCTTTGTTACAAGAGAGGGATCATTAGTTAGGGTCTTCTAGAATAATTATGATGTAGAAATAAAAGTTATCAATAAAACTTGATTTAAAAAATTTGCTGTCCATACACATAGACTAAGTGATGCTACTACAAGGCTTAAACACCAAAGAAATCAAAGAAAGAGAGATATGACCCAAATATTTATCATAGCCCTTTTTGTTATAGCGAAGAATCAAAAACTAGCTTTACCCACCGGGGGAAATGAATAAACAAATTATGGTATGATTGGAATAGAATATTATCTTGCCTTAAAAAAGAATAACAGAATTCATGGAGCTTTAAGGTTTGCAAAGGATTTTACAGATATTAACTTGCTTGATCCTCACAATATCCCTGTTTTATAGAGGAAGAAAGTGAGAAGGATTAAATGAGTTGCCCAGGATCACACAGTTAGTAAATGTTTGAGATAGCCCTTGAACTCGGGTCTTCTTAATTCCAGGTCCAGATTTCTAGCCATTTCATCACCTCAGGGAAACCTAAAAGGATTTATATGAACCAAAGCAGAGTGAAATAAGTAGAACCAAGAGAACAACTTATACATTGATTGCACCATTATAAAGAAAAACAGCTATAAATCACTTGGGCTATGATCAATGAAATGGCCAAAAATAATTCCCAGAGATGGATGACAAAGAATGCAAAGGGTGAGTGACCAGAGATATCCTTTCCAAGTCAGTGTGGGAATTATTTTGTCTTTTTAGTAGAATTTGAATTTATTCCCATCTTTGGAATATGTAGAACTTAGGAAAACTGATTTTTCAACTATTTCAATAGAAATGAAGACAAAAATACCCTTTTATGTTAAAAATCACTTTGAAAAGCATTTTATTGATTTTCCTGACTTGATTTCCTCCATTGTCCTTTTTTCTTCCTCATAAATTTTGTTTCCTTTACTTTCATGTGCTGGAATAGATTAAGATATTCATGTTCATAAACTGGGTGAAAGGAGATGGCTTTAAGATGGGTTTTTCATTTTCCTTTGGGGGGAAAAGGGAGAAGAATCATGCAAGTCACAATACCAAAAAAAGTAACTATGAATAAGTTTTTGGAAAAAATAAATAGACGAAAGGACTGATGGCAAGAGCCAAACAAAGGCAATGTTACAACTATCTTGCTAAATTTCACTATTATTCCCTAGAGACTGTATTAAATGAGAAAACGAATATAATTGCATATAATACAAGCTAAAATTTTCATATTTACCTTTTTTGTTTTTCTTTGTTGAAGATTTCTTTGCATATACATACTTGCTGATATTTATTAAATTCATGTTTAAAAAGAAAGAAATTAAAAATAAAAAAAAAATTTATTTTGAAGATTCCTAAAATCCCTTCTAACTCCATGCTAAGATTTCCAAGTAGAACAATCTAGTTCCAGGATTCTGATTCTAAGGACAGTATTGCCTTCCCTTGTCTGCTAAGGAAACAACAATCATTCATTTGCTCATATACATTCATTCATTCATTCTTTTTCTTCATTTAACAAACATTTCCTGAGGGTATGTAGTATTATACTTTGGGCTTGATCCTATGGGATATGGAAAGGTAGATAATGATTTTGTCTTTGCCCTTAAGAGCTTGCACCATAGTAGGGATATATATGCATATGTATATGTATATATATACAGAGTTCAATTATGATGTAGAAATAAAAGTTATCAATAAAACTTGATTTAAAAAATTTGCTGTCCATACACATAGACTAAGTGATGCTACTACAAGGCTTAAACACCAAAGAAATCAAAGAAAGAGAGATATGACCCAAATATTTATCATAGCCCTTTTTGTTATAGCGAAGAATCAAAAACTAGCTTTACCCACCGGGGGAAATGAATAAACAAATTATGGTATGATTGGAATAGAATATTATATTGCCAAAAAACACACAAAATAAATGGTTTCGAAGGCAAAGGAAGGCAGAAATAAAAGGGGGCTACAATAAAATGTAAAACTACACAGATTGGGAATAATAATGATAATGATAATAATAATAATAATAGATAAAGCATTTATTAAATTTTTTTCTATGGGTGCATGCTGCTAACCACTTACAAATACAAGTAAATGAGACAATCCCTACCCTCAAGGAGTTTATATTCTGGAAAAACCATAAAGAAGAATTAGAATGGGAGGGAGGAGGACAAAGGTTTTAATGATGAGGTGAAGCAATTTGGACAGTGAAGAGTGCTGGAAGTAAAGTGAGCATCCTCATAAAATGGAGATACTGGTCAGGGACTGTCCAATCAGGAGAGAAGATCTCGGGGTGGGGGGGGACGAAGAGGAGCAGCTGAGTATTTCTATAGTCCTATAAGATTTAGAAGCATACCTTGCTTTATTGCACAATATTTGGGAATTAGAAGACCTGGATTAGAATCCTTGATCTATTTTATATAATCTGACTTATGGCATGGACCTTCTTTAGACATCAGTTCCTTCTACAAAATGGAAGAATTAAATGATATAATCTCTAAATTCCCTTGAGGTTCCAAATTTATGATCCTTACTTTGGATTATGAGAAGTAACTGATAGATATAGCTGTGTTTGTTTGTGGGTTAAATGGGAGGTGCAAAGAGGTACAACTGAAAATATCTAGCCTGATTTCTTGGGAACCTGAATGTGTAGCAAAGGGAGTTTTGACTCCTTTAAAGAAAGGGGAGGGGAAAAACTTTAATCTAAATTGAATTCTTGCTTGGAAAAACTGACAATTCAGGCAATCTTACTTGACTTGAGGGATCAGGGAAATGCATGAATGTCTCAGATGCCTGCTATAAGTCAAAAACATTTGTAGTAAATAAAGCTCAGTTATAAGTCTCTAAGTAATGCCCTAAGAATTGTACATATTTAGAGTCAGGGGAAAATAGAACAGAATTTAAGACTTCAAAAGATACATAGAAATTATCTAATTTATATTTTCATTTAACTGATAGTAAGCATTATAGTCTGAGGTTGGGGAAGGGGTTCATGCAGACCAATCTATATTTAATATAGGAGATAGTCTTAGAATGACTTTTGAAAATAAAATGAACAAATTTGGTTACATGCAATTTTAAAAGTTTTTGCACAAAGAAAAATCCAATTCAATTAAGATTAAAAGGGATACAGTTAATTGGAGAGGAAAATTTGTAAAAATTTTCTCTGAAAAAGATCTCATTTCTAAGATAAAGAAAGAGATGTTTCAAATTTCCAAAAATAAGAGCTAGCTACTAATTGATAAATGGTCCAAAGACATTAAAAGATAGTTCTCAAGAAAATAACCCTGGCTTTCTATAGCCATATGAAAAAAAAAAAAAACAAAAAAAAAAACTCTCCAAATCACTTAAATTAAGAGAAATGCAAATTGTTTCTGAGCTTATATTTCATATCCATCAGATCCAAAAGATGGCAAAAAAAGAAGAAAGGAAAGGAAGGAAGGAAAGAAAGGAAGGAAGGAAGGAAGGAAGGAAGGAAGGAAGGAAGAAGAAAGAAAGAAAGAAAGAAAGAAAGAAAGAAAGAAAGAAGGAAGGAAGGAAGGAAGGAAGGAAGAAAGAAAGAAAGAAAGAAAGAAAGAGAGAGAGAGAAAAGAAAAGAAAGAAAGAAAGAAAGAAAGAAAGAAAGAAAGAAAGAAAGAAAGAAAGAAAGAAAGAAAGAAAGAAAGAAAGAAAGAAAGAAAGAAGGAAGGAAGAAAGAAAGAAAGAAAGAAAGAAAGAGAGAGAGAGAAAAAGAAAGAAAGAAAGAAAGAAAGAAAGAAAGAAAGAAAGAAAGAAAGAAAGAAAGAAAGAAAGAAAGAAAGAAAGAAAGAAAGAAAGAAAGAAAGAAAGAAAGAAAGAAAGAAAGAAAGAAAGAAAGAAAGAAAGAAAGAAAGAAAGAAAGAAGGAAGGAAGGAAGGAAGGAAGGAAGGAAGGAAAGAAAGAAAGAAAGAAAGAAAAAAAGAAAGAAAGAAAGAAAGAAAGAAAGAAAGAAAGAAAGAAAGAAAGAAAGAAAGAAAGAAAGAAAGAAAGAAAGAAAGAAGAAAGAAAGAAAGAAAGAAGGAAGGAAGGAAGAAAGAAAGAAAGAAAGAAAGAAAGAAAGAAAGAAAGAAAGAAAGAAAGAAAGAAAGAAAGAAAGAAAGAAAGAAAGAAAGAAAGAAAGAACATGACAAATGTTGGAGGTATTGTGAGAAACTAGGCACTTGGAACCACAATTGGCAGATGGAGGGTCTCATTTTTACAGGGGAAATTGATCCAGAGAGGTGGAGGTATTTATAAAAGATCTCTCTGACATTTATGCCACTAAATACCTGGCTATAGGTCCTAGAAAATTCTGATTGATGTTATTTTGAGAAAAAAAAAAAAAGAACATTAAAAAAAAAAAAAAAAAAACTTTCCAAAACACTCAACACTTCTTTGAACTGTTAATTGACTCCGAGGAATGGCCAGCAGCCAATAGTTCCCACCTACTCAATCATGCCCCAGGCTCTTTGTATATTTGATGCACTGTGAAAATGGGCTTTCTGGCCTCCTTCTGTTGAACAGCTTTCAATAAAAGGAAAAAAAAAAAAGATTCCCAAAGAGGTTTTTTATTTCAGTATGTGTGGTACGGAAATGGTGAAGGGTCACCATTTAATAAAAAAAGCTGGAGAGAGCTCTAGAGAAAAGCAAAGTTTATTGTACATTCTCGCGAGAAGGGCGTCCCACTCTTCGAGTAGACTATCGAAAAGAGGAAGCGCCTCTTTAATCCCTAACGCAAAACGCCCCCTCCCACCACTGACCCTCACCCTCATTGGCTGAGAGTCTTACATTCTAAACGCAGAGATCTACCCATGAAATTGAACTTGACCAATAAGTACATAGTTGCCCATATTTGGATGAAATAGGGAGATAACATAGGAGGGGAAGGCAATGTCCTTTACTTGAACTTCAAAGTCCTTCAGGCCTACTAGAATTCTGAAGTAGATGAAGCCTTACTCGATTTTCACAACTGTCTTGAAAGATCTCACCTCATCTCATTCAGTCCCTCCTCTTATTTTGTACACTGAGATCTCTTCAAATTTTTGTAACATAATTTCACATTCCCTATGAATTCCTCACTTCCTTCTGGTTTCTGTTGGCCTTGGGCCACCGGCTCCACCCTTACCCTTTTAACAGCATCTATTTAACAGACCCTTCAGCTTTCTCTTCCAACCTGATCATTCCAGATGATGAGTTTTGGACAATTCTGGTTATTAATCTGATCAAACAAGGGATGTAGATAGGGAATAATATAACACCACTAAAAGCTATAAGGCCCAACCAAAGGAGCTGCTTCCACCAGCTTCCCAAACCAGGACCATCTAGAAGTATTGAACAGTGAGGTCCAAGTCTGTACAGGAACATGAGCAAGTTTCCTAATGTTCTTAGTGATTTCCTTCACTAGATTACCATTGTTACCAATCTTTATACAACATGTGGATAAATTTAGTTTAGCACAAACTCTCCCTTCCTCAGCCAACAAGTAATCCAGCACAAGTCTATGTTGTAAAATAGCCTCTCTGGTTTGAGTAGCTTCATCAGCCAAAAGATGTAGTGCCTCAGCTGTCTGATTGGTGATAATCTCTACAACTGCCTGAAGCCTAATTATCCTGTTCAACATGTATATTGGAGTTCTATATCCCCAACTTCCATCTTGAGCCCAGGTCGCCGGCCCACACTCTTTAACTATTCTTTCTGGAGGCCAGGCCTCACCCCAACCACTTGCATCTCCAGTCCAAGTGATGGAGGTATCTAAACTCCGTTTCTCCCTTCCCAAATTATCATACAACTGAATCCCTAAATATTGGTTTGCCTGTTCGGGAAGAAAGAAAACTTTTGGCCTTATTAGTCCAATATAACAATTCCCTGTCCAATTAAGAGGCAGATGAGTATAGGCAGTTAAACCACAGATCCAATAATGACCCTTTAGAGCAGGTTGTTCCCTTGGAAATATGTCTGAGCTATTCCTTGTAAAAGGGTAATATTGTTGGTCTCTCGTCCCTAGGGGGCTTCCCCCACAAAGGGGTCATACTGGCATTTCCATAAACCTTGCTCTTTTCTCCAACTACAATTGGCAACTGGCCACTGGCCTGTTAGATTAGAGGTACTCCAAAATGTGGAAAACAGAGTCCCATGTTGCCCGGGTGTCCCTGGGGTGACATTATACCAACCCCATTGGTAACTGTACCCAATGTATATGTTCCCTTTCCTCTTATTCTCTTTTATACATCTCAATACATCCCATTCTACTTCACTACACTCAGCAGTAGTGACTTGTTGATAGCAATATCCCTGCTCTCCTATTTCTGGGAGAGCATTCAAGGTACAGTCTTTCTAGTCCTTCCCACACTTCAATTGAGGATTCCTCCCCGTATCCCGCCAATATTTAGACATTTTTGTACAGTCTTTGGCCTCAGGTCTGTTCTCGAATAGGTCCACTCACAAACACTATTTCCCAGCTTCAAACCTCGTCCTGTCTGATTTAAGCAGTATTTCCCTTTCCTATCTTTGGTCAATGACCACTGATGTTTCTCTTCTAAATTCCAGAAACCGGTCCCATTATGAATTTGGGATCTGTTGCTAAGGATCCAGGCTGGGCTTAGGGGGACAGGTACCCATGGCCACTGGTTCAATTGTTGGGATCCACCACAGATCCAACAATTCGATAAGTTAAATGTCCTCCCTATATTCTGCATGAGCAGGTTCTCATCTCTAGAAGGTCATAAGGAAATAGATAAACCCAAAGCTTAGGGAGAGCCTCATAATGTTCAACTATTATAACACCGTGAAGTTAAGGTGAACTTCCCAAAGGAAAATATATCAAATCACAAACAGGCAAAGAGACCCAAAGTAAGAAAAGTCATACAGTTACAATTCCCATTCAGTGGAGGTCCCCTCCTCTTATGTAATTGGAGGTCTCCCCTGTCTTCAACTGTCCACTCTGATAAAGGTGGCGCCACAGGTCCTTTTGTCCTGGTGTGGTGTGTCCAGCCTCGTTCCTGGGTGCGAATCGCAGTATCTGAAGTCAGTATCACTTGGTAGGGTCCGTCCCAGCACGGAGTCAGCTTCTCGTCCTTCCAGGAACGGATCAGCACCCAATCACCAACCTGAATTCTATGAACAGGGAAACCTAGAGGAGGAGACTGAGCTATTAGCCCTTTTTGTTGAAGTCCTTGCAAATGTTCCAGCAATGATTTAACATATCTCTTAACAAACAAATCCTTAGTTTCTAAAATAGGGTCCCAGTCTCCCTTAGGATAAGCCTGGAAAGGATGACCATACAATAATTCATAAGGTGAAAGCCCAATATCTCTACGTGGCTTGGTCCTGATTCTAACCAGAGCGAGAGGAAGGCATTTCGTCCAAGGTAGTTGGGTCTCTAAAGAAAACTTAGTCAACTGCCGTTTTATTTCTTGGTTCATCCTTTCTACGTTCCCAGAAGAGGGAGGATGCCAAGGGGTATGGAGATCCCAAGTGATTTCTAAGGCCCTAATCAGATTCTGCAATACCTGGGCAGAAAAATGTGTTCCCTGACCGAGTCTATCCTCTCCACCATTCCGTACCTAGGAATAATTTGTTCTAATAAGACCTTACTTACTGTCGAGGCAGTTGCTCGGCCTGACGGGAATGCCTCCACCCATGAGGTCAGATGGTCCACTATGACCAGCAAGAACTCGACCCACTGGTGGCAGCTCAGTAAAGTCCACCTGGATGCTTTGGAATGGTCTGATTCCAGGAGGTCGTCCCCCTTTTGGAAGCTGGCGTTGGGCAGCCCTGTTAGTCCTTCGACAAACAAGACAACCGTCCACCAGTTGTCGAGCCATAGTATATAGGCCGGGGGAAACATACCTTGTCAGTATAGCATCACACAGGTTTTGGACATCCCAATGACTGCCCTGGTGCAGTTGCTGAAGGACTTGCCTCATACTTGCTTTGGTCAGTACCTCTCTGCCGTCAGGTAAGAGCCATCGTCCTTCCGAGTTCTCAACTGCTCCGAGAGTTGAGGCTTTCTCTTTTTCCTCCTGAGTAAAACTAGGAGAGGGTAGACTAGGGGGAAGTACAGGTATCAAAGCCATTATATGAGAGATGTCCTGATCTCCGGCTCCCTTGGCCTCCCGGTCTGCTAATCTATTTCCCCTTACCTCAAAAGAATTTCCCATCTGATGTCTCTTTACATGTATTACTGCTATATTCCTAGGAGTCAGAATATTTTCTAGTATCTCTCTGACTAGTGTATGATGAACCAGTTCTTTACCTTTACTGTTTACATATCCTCTTTCCTCCCAAATCCTCCCAAATACATGCACCACACCCCAGGCATATTTAGAATCAGTATATATATTCCCATCTTGGTCACACAATAATTTTAACGCTTGATTTAAAGCATACAATTCACAGCAATTCACAAGTTTGAGCAGACCAATGGGCAGGTAGACTGCCCTTGGTAACAGTGGAAGTTCTAACAAACCCATTTCTTTTCCCATTTACCATCCTAGAAGAACCATACATAAATTCTAAACAAATATTTATCATAACCTTGTGTTGATAACAATAAGGAATTTGTCCCAATGAGTTTATATCCAAGTAGATCTTTCATAAGTGAACATTATTCATACAAATCAGTTTGTTTTTTAAAAACATCCAATGCAAATACAATCATATACAGAATGTCTAATTCCACACAAGAGAATTCAAGAAGTTTTGATAATAGATTCCCATTAACTTGTAATGGGAGAGACATTCTGCTATTCTGAAACATAAGGTCTTATCAAGTATTCTGATAGAGGCAGGGGGGGGGGTTTGCAGAACTAAGAGGCAAGGAAACTGAGGCAGGACTGAGTCAGGACAATAATTCAAAGTTAAAACATAAGCTAGCCAATCATAGTCTAGCAAATTTTCAGCTAGAGTCCCCTGTAAAGGCCTTTTGTCTCTGCAGCCTTCTCCAAACCCCGCATCTGCTAAAATCAGGTGTGTCTAGCTAGTGGACAGGTAAAGAGCTTTTTCAACTTTTTGCAGCCTCTCCCTTATCTGTAGAGACAAGAGAGCGAGACAAAAGGAGACCTTTCGTCAATCGCAGCAATTCTTAAAAGAATTGTGCCGAGCATAGAGCTCTAACAACGATCCAGGCCAGAAGCAGCCTGGATGTCCGGTGCAAAAAAAGAAAAAAAATCTTTTACCTTTTCCAGAGTTCCATTCAGTACCCAAATTATGTCTATTTTCGAGGTCCTTCATCAGGGAACCAAAATGATGAGGTAAGCAAAGAGTAAGTAGTTTCCAATTAGGCCTGAACTGAAATAAGACATCAGTTTTTCCCAATTTTCTGACCAGTTGAAATCTCAGTTTCCCTTCCCCCCCCTGTTTACAGAAATTATCATATTATACACAACAGACTAGTAAATTTCCCAAAATAGCAATAGTCATACAGTTTTATACAGCAATAGTTCTGTTCTCCAGGGGACAAAAAGGAAGCAGGATTAAAATTTTTGCAAATAACCCTATCAAATTATCAGATCAGATTAAAATAATCTTTAAACAAGGAGACTATCACGCATGTAAATAAATATTGAATAACTTGTTTTCAGAAAACTTCAGTTCCAACTCCTTAGAACAGTTATAGACTTGAAAAATAAAAATAAAACATTCAGTTATCAACACCATATAAATGTAGGCTTTTCCTTTAAACAGTAGAAATAATTAATATCTAAATCAGCAAGGAGGTGCAGTTATTAAAAACAAAAAACCCCACTATACTTAATGGGAGGGACCTCTCCACGTGGTCACCCTTCCCCCACACCACCATGCTTCCCGACCCAATATCATAGCTCCATTTAAACTATTACTTTTACAAATCAATCTTTCCTGTCCCGCCTTTAAGTAAATATATATGTATATATTTTTAAACTTTACACTTCAATGTTTGCACGTAACTGACCCAAATTTCATAAAATTTAATACATGCCCAACAGAGCTGACAAATACTTAAGGCATAGCTCAGTTACAAATTACCCAATACCTCTAGCAAACATACCATCTAAGTAGGGAGATACAACCACAACCTCCCCTAAGTAAGCTACCAGCATTGTTTTAAAAACCTATGTTTTAACTTAAAATCCCAATCACAGCTTTAAATTCCCAATAATATAAAACTACTTTGCTATCATATTTAAAACAATGAACTTCACCAAATAGCGGTTTCTTTCCCCCGGCCCACGTGGCCCTGCTGCAGTCAGGACACGTGGGAGGAAGAGGAAGGAAGCCACCATCTTCACTCGCTCAATCCCACATACTTCCCCATGTACAGGGTTTCTGATCCCAAATGGGATCTACTAACAGCTATTTCTGGTCAGCTGAAACGACCCCTGCTTCAAAAGACCTAGTTCTCCTCCCTGCCCGAAGGCCACTGGAAGGGCTAATGGAATTAAATCCTCTCAGGTCCTTCCTTTCAGGTACCATTTAATCCTTTTGGTACCACCAGTCTGCAACAAAACAACAATACCTTATCATCTTTTTCTTGCTTTTTATTTTTCCTCATATTTTGGCAGTTTGTTCCAATTACTTAATTTATCTCCCAAGGGAATATCTACCGGTATTTTCTGATATTTTTCTCATTTCTCTCCGCGAGGGCTGGCTGGGACTAGGCCACACCCATTGAATTTGGAAGGAGTTTAACAGACTCCTAAACGCCCAAACACGCTAACTGTCACCAGTTAACCCAGTCACCCAGGAAGGCCTAGCTCTCTTCCTGTCTACCGTCTACAGCCCCCTCCAGAATCTATAACTAGACTCAAGGGGCTTCACAGGATGCTTACCTCCACTGGGTTGCTGCGCAGCAAATTTCTTGACTGATCTGTCCTCCACCAACCGGTTGGGATTTTCACCGCGGAGTTTCCGTTGCTTTTCTCTGAGTTTCTCCACTTCGGGTCCACTCTACGTCAGGGAGCAAGGAGAAGCCCCTGGAAGCTGGCGGGCTGCCTAAATCAAGGCAGGGCGCCATCCCACTAGCACCCAGGAGTTCACTTACTCACCGAGTAAAGGATCCGGACTAGCCCCCAAACTGTGTGGTACGGAAATGGTGAAGGGTCACCATTTAATAAAAAAAGCTGGAGAGAGCTCTAGAGAAAAGCAAAGTTTATTGTACATTCTCGCGAGAAGGGCGTCCCACTCTTCGAGTAGACTATCGAAAAGAGGAAGCGCCTCCTGTGGGCAGGACAGCACCTTTAATCCCTAACGCAAAACGCCCCCTCCCACCACTGACCCTCACCCTCATTGGCTGAGAGTCTTACATTCTAAACGCAGAGATCTACCCATGAAATTGAACTTGACCAATAAGTACATAGTTGCCCATATTTGGATGAAATAGGGAGATAACATAGGAGGGGAAGGCAATGTCCTTTACTTGAACTTCAAAGTCCTTCAGGCCTACTAGAATTCTGAAGTAGATGAAGCCTTACTCGATTTTCACAACTGTCTTGAAAGATCTCACCTCATCTCATTCAAGTATAAATGGAAAGGTCAAAGAAATATTTTCAACACAAAAGTAAGTTAGAGTAAATTTTTCCTATTGCTCAATCCATAAAAAAGAAAAAGAAAGAAAACCAATTTTCCCTCCCTCCCTCCCACTCCCCCACACTTAGAAAGGAGGCAGGTTATGTTTCATTTTTGGAAAGGCAAGGTTTCTTTCAGGCAACATTAGCAGTCCCAAACTACCCCCTCTCAGCCGTTCTAGACTTGGGCACCTTTCTATATTAATAGGATAAAAGGGGGTTAATTATTGAGGTGGCCATTTGTCTTTCAGAGTCTGTGCTGTTCTTTACCAATAAAGGGGAATCCCCCCTACCTCAGTGGAGTGGCCAAGTATGGCCTTCCTGCCTACGCTTCTGGGTGGGAATTCTTAAGCCTGTAGGGTCTTTGGCTTAGAGGGCATCGTGATGCTCTTCTCCAGGCAGGAGACTTCACTACTGTGGTCATTTGACTGTTTGACCAACAGGGCCGGATACTGGTGGGCCTTGAATAAATGTTTGTGGAATTAAATGGAATTGGCTTTGTCTATATTTACTATTGCCAGCTTCATAGCTAAAATTCATGTTTTCTCTCTGATTAAATATGCTTTTGATTCAGAGGTAAGTATGTCCAGAGAGTTAATTTCATTTGCTTATCAATTAATTAATCAACAATTTTCCACCTGATCTCTGGGCCTAGCATGGATCCCTCCGAGCCCTGCCTCTGACTCCACCCCTGCCTTGGGGACTCATCCCCCGGTTTTCTTGGACCATGGCTGGGCCTTCTGCCCTTGGGCTCCCAAGGACTTTCCCAGATTAGAGACCTGATCTCCTGAGCCAAAGGCAAGGACCGTTCACTGTTCCACGTAAAGTTTAGAGCTGAGCTTCCCACCTCACGGGTTTCCAGAGGCATGCTGGCTGGTCCAGGATTGCTGCCAGGAGGCTGGCTCACCAGCCTGGCACCCTGGCAATGGGTCTGCTTGGCAGAGGAGGCGCCATGCCCAGCCGCCAGTCTGCTCAGGATAGGAAGAGGAGAGAGTCCTCAAAGCCAGAGTCACAAATCTGGAAAACCTGGAGCTCTGGGAAAAGGCCATTGCGTATTGGATGAGTCTCTGGAACCCGGCTGGCCAGGGTGAGACCGAGCAGGCTTTTTGTTCTCACAATTCATCACCTGGGGCCCAGCTTCCCTCCTCCCCGCCTGGCTGCCCCTCGTCTGCCCGGGGCACCCATTAACTCCAGGACTTGAGACCCCGGGTCTGACTGCCCTGACCCCCCTCCCCCCGACAAGCCTGGGGGCAGGATGACTGAGCCACTGGGCTGGGCCTGGGAGTCAAGGGAATTAATACCTTAATGAAAGGTTTCAAATTCCGATTTTTAAGAAAGTGCTGGGCTTAATTCCCCTAGCCCTTCCCTTCCCTGCACTTTGGGGCAGATCACCTTGCAAGGAGCAGTGGCCCTGCCTCTGATTTATCTTCCCCGAGGGTCTCTTTTCCTCCAGAGGAGGTGGCTGGGCTGCCAGGAGCTGAACTGGAGATAAGGGAAAGGCAAGAACCTGGAGAGGGGAAGAGGGGCTGGTGGCTGGGGTCATGAAATCCTTCCCAGGGGGGCTGAGATTCCCCCAGAGGGAGCTGGGTGTCTGATGAATACATGCCACAGTTTTTCTTAACTTTCAAAAGAGGATTTTTTTTTTTTTTTATAACTAGGACATGTGAATAAATGTCGTTATTCTTTGTCCTTCGTTCCAGAAGAGGGTCACGGTGGCAGGGAGGGGAAGCATCCCATGCAAGTGAATTGGACTGTGCAAGGTCAGGGTCAGATCTGGAGATGGACCTGGGCCTGCTTAAGCTTCAGTCTCAGCTTGGCCGAGGCGATGCCCTTTTAGTGATTAAGGCTGGGGGTTCATGGAGACAAAGAAGGGACCTTATAGACGCCGTGACTGGGGGAGCCGCTGTGGCTTTGTCCTCCCAGGACCAGCATCCCTAAGTGAGGGCAACTTCAGCACCAGGTGACTGCAGGGATGTAGTGTCAGTGACCAGGGAGCCGAGGGTCCAAGCTCGAGTCCAGTCGTGTCCTTTTCTCCACCAGAGCCTCCCTCTGGTCTCCAGGAGCAAATACAAAATGCTGTTTGGCCCTCAAAGCCTTTTCATACCCTGCTCCCTTCTCCCTTCCAGCTTTCTTAGCCCTCCTTCCCCAACCCACTCTCCAACATCCAGGGACCAGCCTCCTGCTCTTCCACAAATGAGATTGTTCATCTCTTGGGCATTTTTTCTGTCCATTCCCATGCTTGGAATTCTCTCCACCACCACCCCCATCTCTGCCTACTGACTTTCCTGATTTCCTTTTTAAATTCCAACCCAAATCCCACATTCTAAGGAACGCCTTTTCTAAGCCCCCTAACTCCCATTGCATCCCTTCTGTTATTCCTGATTTATCCTGTATGTAGGTTGTTTAGCACATATTTGTGTGTTGTTTCCCTCATTAGGTTGCAAACTCCTTGCCTTTTTTTTCCCTATCCCCAGTGCTTAGCACAGTGTCTAATACACAGTAGGTTTAACAATTATTTATAGATTGATTGAAATAAATACAAATATACGTTCATTAAATTGGGGGTGATTTGGGAGGATGAAGTTGAGGGGCATTAGGACTGGCCTCGTTTGGGATAGGCTGAGCTTTGAAGGAGACCAGAAAACCCACAAGGCCCAAGTGAAGAGTGAAGGGACTGGCCAATGACCTCATAGATCCAAGGAACATTGAGTTATTTATTCTGATCTTTGAAACTGTGTGGAGAATTCTCAGCTAGTATTTACTCTGCCTAGAGTTAAAAAAAAAAAAAATCCTTGTTCTCAGAAGAAATAATCTAAGGAAGGAATAGAATATTTTATTAATAAACCATATGGCCTTAGAGTAAGAAACAGTTGAACAATGCTTCCTCTGTACTTGCACATAATTGTTTTGTTTTGCACACCTTGATTTCTCTGTAAATTATGTGATGAAAAGTTAAAGAGAGAAATATGGAGAGAATTAGCTTACTCTCTAGTGCTTAGCAAAGAGAAGTAAATGAAGATAAACAAACTCTCCATTAATGTGTTTTAAAACTTAATCAGACATGCCTCATAAAATTGTATGCAGCATCGTTTAGTTAATTGGGCTGGGATCAGATCATGTTTCAAATCAATGAGAGAAATGTTCTTCACTCAAGAAAAACTCAGAACTACCAGACTGACAGACTTCATTTCATCATTTCGAGTTGTTGAGGCTAATTTCAAAAATATCAGTCAACAGTGTGAAATAGCTTTGGGTGTGTAGACAGTCTTCTTAAGGCCTCCGGAGGAGAATTATCTGAGTGGAACTGCATCATGACCTTCAGCTAAGACTGATGATGTCAGAAGACTAAAATCAAATCTCTTAGGCCCCTTTCAGAATTGCAAGAACAAGTGGTGTTGTTGCCAATGGTAGAATGCTGTTGTATCATTTATTTTGTACTTCATCTGATCGATAGTCCTTCCATCTAGAATAAATTAAATGATGTTCAAAAGACAGGACTATAAGTAAACATTTTCATGCCTAAGACAATCAGTGAACTAAGCCCTCAGATCAACCTTGCAATAAATGAGGTGAAAATATTATGAGAAGTAATTGAGACAAACAGCTGACTGTCAAGGGGCCAGAAGTGGGGGATGAGTTACAAGAGTAGCTGAAAAACATTTTTATTCCATACAAATTTCAGTGCCTTAGAATACTAGAATTAATAACTTTACCCTCGTTATACCTCTGCCAAAGATCACTGAAAACTTAACCAAAACAAATCCAAATTATATTTTGAATTCTTGGAACCAAGTCCTTCACTGCAGAATTCCACAGAACAAATAATTTAGGAGTCCCTGATAAAGCTTTTTCACATGGGCTAATTTTGACTTGAAAAGATTTCTTTTTTCTCCTAAATTTCCTTCTCTCATTCTGGGACTATTTGATTTCAGTTCTTTGCTGATATATTTCCCCCTAAACAACAATAACAACAAAATCTCCTACTTAGTCTTAATTGTGACTTTGGTGCGGTTGACACTTAGAGGTTAGTTTCCAATCAGTGGTTATTCAGTTGAAACAAAGGAAATTGTGTGCCCCATCAGTTCTTTTTCTGGCCATTTCAAAAAAACAAAACAAAAAAAAAAACTTCTTGTGTCCTTCCCCAAATGTTCCATCTTCATGTCTCGCTTGAATGGAAACCATTGGTGTTACTGGAGCATCTCTGCCAAGGCAGGTTGCAGGCTGCATAAATAAATACTCTCTCTTCTTCAAGGTAGCTGGAATACTGAGATAGCACCATGGACCTTCCACTAGGAAAAGCACTTTCCCTTTTTTCCTTTTCCAATGTCAATTTGGCCAAGGCAGCATTCCTCGTGTCTAGATCCTTGTGATTAAATCGAATATAAATGATTATCTGGCATCCAAAAAGGGCATAAGTCCTACACCATTCCTGTTTGTGGGAGATGGCTCTGTCCCTCACCCACTCTAGTGGCCTGGTCAAATCCAAGTCATTTACATCTACCAGAGTTAAATTTACTATCCAGACTTAGGGCACAGAGGCAAAAGATGGCATCTCTTAGTAGTTCACTCACCTAGGATTCAGTCATATTATGGCAGCCAAAGGCAACGTGGGCTGGAGAATAAACATATTTGGAAAAATCTCACAGAGTCAGAGCAAGCAATTAGTAAGTATTTATTAAGTACCCGCCTTCCCCTGAAACGGGACTAGAAGCAGGACATAAGAAGACAAGGGAAATGGAACATGCCTTCAGGAGTTTACACTCTATCAGGGAAAACAAACATGAAAGTTTTGAAAAAGCACAAGCAGAATAAATGGCAGGCAATTTGTGGGTGTGGAGGGACTCGGAGCTAGGGACTAGGGAAATTGGACTAGCAATGAGAATCAGTGGAAAGAAAAGAAGAGTAAAGAAAGCTTGATGAGAGACCCAGTTGAGCAGGATCACACTGAGGGCATTTCGGGATGAGGTTAGAAGGAGACAGATAGCAAATGGATAAGAATTGGGAAATCTCTGCCAGGATTTTTATATCAAGTAGAACAATCACACTTGGACTTGATCTAATAGTCTACCATGTGCTTTGAGAGGAAAGAGAAATGAAAGCAGCAAAGGAGGAATTCTGATTTATGAGCCCACAGCATGGAACTACTTTTGATATAATGCAGCTGCCCAATAGCCAGAGAATCATGCTAACTGGATGACTACTGGGTTCCAGGGTAGAGGCAGCTGCTCAGCCAGAATATACTTTCATAATTTCATGATGTTCTGAGTAGAAGATAGAGCAGTTTTGTCTAGACAACAGCACAGTTGAAAAAGATCTGGGTGTGTGACTGGATTTTAGGTTCAATTACATCAAAATATCAATATTAGGGTCAATACAGTAAACCATATAATATGGCAGCCAATATAATATGGCATCTTAGAATATAATCTAATATAAATGATTACCTGGTTTTCTTTAAGTCCCAACTGAAACCTCATCTTTGACAGAAAGTCTTTTCCAACCCCCTTTAATTCTAGTGTCTTACCATTATTAACCTGTCTCTATTTCTCTTGATAAGATTCTGTGAAAAAAAAACAAACAACAACAACAACAAAAAGTCGGTAGACTATTTCTGCATTATCTGTGATTAATCCTTATGAAAACAATCTAAATTCAATAATCCCATGGAAGCACAAATTCGAAGCTTAGAGGAATCCTAAAGATAATTCAATCCAGACAAAAGTCAAAATTGACTTTTTGGAGATTGAAATGACTTCTCCCAAGTCATAGAGCTAATGTAGCAGGATTTGAATGCAAGTCCTATCTCCAGGGTCAATGCTCTTTCCACAATAACATCCTGCCTCTTGTAGAGACCATTGAATACCAAACCATCACATATCAAAAAAATGGGTTTGTGTTTTTTTTTTCCTGAGAAAATAATGACATTTCTCTAACATAGAAACACTCATCTGAGAGAGTTTTTTATAGGCCCTTTTAGAGTCTTTGAAGCATCCCCAAAGACCAACTTAGCTTCATGTTTTCAGGGAAGAAAAATGTGCTATTAGTTTCACTTGAGTCCCTCCTATCACTTGATAATGAATGTGAGTCATTATCATCAGATAGTTATCATCCATCTCCTCCTGATCGACGACGACTTCGGTAATGACCGTCCTCGTGGCTTGGAGTCATTGGCTGAGACTCCCCCGAGGTGGAACCAGATCAAGGAGTGGAGGAGAAACTGAGTCCCGAAGACCAAACGGCAAAATCCTGGAAATATGGGAAAAGTGAGCAAAATGCCAGCTCCCCTTACTCAGATAAAAGGAGGTAAAATAGTGACTCCCTTATGTCCGGCTGCATGGCAGACCCTGTGGTGAGCATATGGGGAGAGATGGAGAGAAAGCAGAATTCAGAGCCGAGATTGCCTTGTCCAGGCATTTACAAAGGGTGAAAGGGATCTGCTGGTCATGACAGAGGGAGGAAATGACAAGTTTAGGATTCAAACCCAGAGCTTTGGAAATCAAATCAAATTCACTTTTCATAGTCCCAGTTCAGCAGCCTCTTTACTGGCCTTCCTGCTTCCACTCTCCACAAAGCTACCAAAAGGATTCTCCTGAAGAGCAGATCTGACAATGTCATGTCCCTTCCCAAGAAATTCTGTGGCTCCCGAAGAGCAGATCTGACAATGTCATGTCCCTTCCCAAGAAATTCTGTGGCTCCCTATTGCCTCCAGGATCAAAAATAAACTCTGCTTAGCTTTTAAAGCCCTTCCCAACCTGGCTCCAGTCTTCCAGCCTCATTGGACACTGCTCCCCCCTTGCATTCTGAACCAAACTGACCTTCTGTTTCTCACACCCTACACCCTGTCTCATCTCCCTGGGTCTTTGCCTTAATTATTCTCCATGTCTGGAGTATACTCACAAAGCAAATATGGAGTCATTCCAGGGAAGTGGACGTGGTAGAGCTTGTGTGGAATCTTATAGGAAGCTTTGGGGTTCTAAGCATCCATAACGAGCCCAGAACAGTTCATTGGGCACCATAAAGACCCTGGGCAAAAGCAGGGGAACAAGAGCGTGAGCCTTCCCCAATGTGCTGCCTATTGAGCACAGCAAGTGGAAGCTTAGTGCCCCAGGGACACGTGACTCCAGAAGAACATTTGGCATCTTCTGTGCATGAGAGAGTAAAAGAGAAGGAAAATGATAAGAGCTCAGAGCCAAAATGTCCCCATGTCTGGGTCTTGAGAGGTGTCCTGAATCCCATTTGACACATTTTTCAAAATTCCTTCTATCTATATGAAGCACAAGAAAGAAGAATAGTGATTAGAAAAGTTGTTTCAACTCAGGAAGACCTAGATTCAAGTCTCATCTCTATGAGCTCAATGCGCCAGGTCACACAGTAAGACCATACAAGAGGACATGCTACCTACCTACAGGTAGAGGGACTTTTACCCCCTGGGAGTTCCCTACAGTGTAGGCCACTCTATCTGCCTTTTCCACACTTGATATCTATGGTTATTCAGATACACACACAGACACACACACACACACACACACATATATATATATGTCATATATATATATATATATGTAATAAGTGATATCTGATTGTAATAGAATATTATTGTGCTATAAGAAATGACAAGCAAGATGATTTTTTTTAACTGAGGCAATTGGGGTTCATGATAAAAGAATTCATGATAAAAAATTCTATCCCCTCCAGAGAAAGAACTGATAAGAGTTTGAATGCATATTGAAGCACCCTGTTTTTCACTTTCTTAATTCTTTTTCATCATTTTCCCCTTTGGGTCTCTGCCTTCTTCCACAACATGACTAAAATGGAAATGGGTTTTTGTATGGTTGCACATGTATAACCAATATCAAATTGCTTCCTATCCAGGGAAGGGCTGAAGAAAGGAAGGGTGGGAGAAAATTTGGCGCTCTTAAATTTTAAAAGCATGAGTATTAAAATTTTTCTTTACATATAATAGGGGGAAAATTAATTATCATATTTTTTAAAAATCACCAGGGTAGCAAGGAGCTAAAAATCTTAGCCATATATCTTGAAAAAAAGCTGAATCAATCTTGAAACTCCACCAGAAAGATGAATGGATGTCCATCAGTTGGAGAATGGTTGGGTAAATTATGGTATATGAATGTTATGAAATATTATTGTTCTGTAAGAAATGACCAACAGGAGGAATACAGAGAGGCCTGGAGAGACTTACATCAACTGATGCTGAGTGAAACGAGCAGAACCAGGAGATCATTATACACTTCAGCAATGATACTGTACGAGGATGTATTCTGATAGAAGTGGATATCTTCAACATAGAGAAGAGCTAATCCAATTCCAATTGATCAATGATGGACAGAACCAGCTACATCCAGAAAAGGAACACTGGGAAATGAGGGTAAACTGTTATTTTTACCTTCTGAATCCAATTCTTCCTGTGCAACAAGAAATTCGGTTCTACACACATATATTGTATCTAGAATATACTGTAATATATTTAACATGTATGAGACTGCCTGCCATCTGGGGGAGGGGGTTGGGGGAGGAAGGGAAAAAATCTGAATAGAAGTAAGTGCAAGGGATAATGTTGTAAAAAATTACCCATGCATATGTACTGTCAAAAAAAAAGTTATAATTATAAAATAAAAATTAAATTAAAAAAAAAAAAGGATTGCCAAGGATTGGAAGCAAAATAAAACACATTTTAAAATTAAAAAAAAAAAAAAAGAAACTCCACCAGAAGGGAAAAGCATCAGGTGTTCTCAGTCTTTAACATGTGTGAGGGCCAGACTGGAGAACCTGCCAATGAAATACAAACACACAAGACTAGAAATCCTGTCCCAGCATTAGGAGATTAGTGTTGGTTCTTCACCTCCAGCACTGCCACAGAGAGCCTGAACATCACTACAGGGCATCCTTGCCAACCTGGACATTAGCCAAAGCTGACTTCATGTCAGGCAGACTTGGCACTTAGGAAGTTCATTCTGAAAGGGTAGAAATGATGGTTCATCTATTCAAAGCAACCAAGGTCAAACAATTGAACAAATAATTGTGCTAAATGGTTGAGATTTCATAATATTGAAATTATTTTATTATGCAGCATATATGTATCAAGAACTTTCCACTTATATAATTGTAACTAGAGTAGAATAAATTGGGTTTTGTATGAGGGGGAGAAGTGTAGGGGGTGCCAAATGATAATTTCTATAACAATAATTCATCAAAAACAATTACGTACTACCGAGTGGTGTAGCACATAGAACATCAGACCTAGAGTCAGGAATATGAGTTCAAATCCAGCCTCAGACACTTACTAATAATATGGTCCTAGACAAGTTCCTTCATCCTATTTACCTCAGTTTCTTCACCTGTAAAATGTGCTAAAGAAGAAAATGGCAAATCACTTCAATATTTACCAAGAAAACCCCAAATGGGGCCACATAGTCGGATATGACTGAAAATCATAGAACAACAAACAACAATACACGCAAGACTCTAAGATAAACTCTGGAGATATAATGAAAGACAAATGGAAGCAATATTGTGTCATGGATAGAATGCTCAACTAATTTCAAGGTTCCTGTATGACCTTAGATGAATTCTTTTACTTTTTTTTTGGGGGGGTGTAAATTTTCATTTTCCTCAGGTGTAGATGAGGGGACTGGCCTCTAAGAGCTGTTCTTACTCTAAAATGGTCTATACATTTATTTAAAGTATCCTTGATGAAAACTTGAGATGGGAACAGGTAGATCTTCACAGATATTAAGAAATAAGAAAGTGGAATACATTGTAGCTGGGAAACTGCTCAGTGCTTTCAATGATCCCTAAGCTGCTCCCTGATAGAAAAATTATTATTCTCCTGGTGAAGCTATAGCCATAACACTCATCATCACTGATACTTACATACCATTTTAAAGTTTTTAAGCACTTAGAAAAATAATAATAATAGCTGCTTTTACAAGCTTCTTTAAGGCCTGCAAAATGCTTTCCATAATTTCATGTTGAATGTGACCCTCATGAACAATAGTAAAAAAATAAAAAACCAGAATCTCTACAGAACCTGAATTACAAATGGTCCAAAGTATCCCATCTTTTCACATATTTTCCATGTTCTTTCTATTTATCATTTTATGGCACCAGAATAGTCCATTACACTAATCTTTCATTATCTGCTCAGCCATTCTTCAGGCACTTATTTAAAAGCTGTTTCCAATTTTTTTCTTATTACCAACAAAAGACTTTATTAGCTGTTATATACCAATATACATACCAAAATATACCAAAAGCTGTTATAAATCGCAAGCTTATTTCAAGATTGAAATACATACATATATATATATATATATATGTACACTGTAAATTATATATGTTATATATATATATAAATATCTATAATTGAATAAATATAAAATTAAAACCATTAAAATTATATTTACTTTTTTCTTTTGTTGTCACTTTAATTTTTTAATAAGCATTTATTTTCTCTCTCTCATTTGCCTCCCCCATTGAACAATAAAAAAGGAAATAGGAAACATTTGAATCACTTTTATCAAATATGTGTACTCAAGCAAAAACAAATGATACCATTTACCATATCCAAAAAATGTATTCAAACAGACATAGTAACTAATCTCTCTGAAACTGTTGCTTAAACAGAGGTCATAACTGGCCTTCCAATTCAAAAAGAAGTCGGTAATTAGCACATTTACCTCTCGATGTGTGAATTCATTTTTATAAAACGCTTAATAAAGAAGGTCTGTTTTCTGGTTTAAATATTGTTCCCCTGACATAAATATATTATTATAAGAACAAGAGATATTCCTCAATGTAGAAATGGACAAAGAATAGGAAGTGATTTTAGAAGGGCATGAACAAGCATTTATAAAACTGTTTCAAATCATCAATTACAAATTTAAATAAATGTGACAGTAAGCTTTCCCCTCTTGCCCATCAAAATGGCAAAAAATCATTTTTAAATGCTTACGTGAATCAGTGATCTCATTAATTGGGAAGTTCCCTCCAGTAAGGCAGGTCTACATTCTCCCAAAAGGTTCCTACAGAGAAGTCCCACCCAATATCTTGGAGGCTGTCTTTATTCCTCATGACAAAGATGATAAAAAATGAAAATTATTAGTGTTGGAGAGACTTTGAAAAGGTAGAGGTTGTGAATGGTTCTAACCATTTTGGAAGATAATTTAAACCTATTAAAAATCTCAATATCCTTTGGCCCATAGATAGGCCCTCACAGAATAAGAAAGGAAAAAATTTCCATATTTGCTAAAATATTAATATCAGCTTTTTTTGATAACAAAAATCTAGAAACAAAGTTAAAGTACTTAAAATAGAAAATGGTACAACAGATCAAATATATAAACATAATAAAACATTATTTTACTGTAAGAAAAAAATAAAGAATTCAGAGAAGCATGACCAGAACTGATGAATGGATACGGATTAAAATAAACAGAATCAGGAAATACAGGGTGATGGAAGGGAAGGAAGAAGAAGGAAAGAAGGAAAGGAAGAGAGGGGGAGAGACAAAGATAGATAAACAGAAAGAGATACAGAGATAGAGAAACAGAGAGAGATAAAGACAGAGACAGAGATATTGAGAGACAAGGGAGGAGAGGAAGAGACTATAATAACATGGAAAAAACATAGAAAAGTAACCGGACTTTGATAAATTATAATGCCAACCTTGATCCTACAGAATAAGATAAAAGACACCTCTCTCATAAAATATGCTTCCCTCTTCTCAGTAGACGGTACCCCTATGGATGTAGATTGAAGCATCCACTGTTAGAAGCCAGCCCCAGACTGGTTGCTTTTGCTATCTGTTTTTAATGTTATAGGAGACTTTTCAATAGGGTATAGGTAAGAGTTATATCTAGAAAAAACTGCAATAAAAGTTAACAATAAAACCTAAACTTATTAAAACTAAAAAATAAAATGACATTCCTACACGGTTTATCCTATTAATGGATATGAATTAATAAGCATATTCAGTGTATTTTTAAAAAATATTTCATTTTTTCCATTTATCTGTAAAGATAGTTTTCAACATTCATTTTTATAAGATTTTGATTTCCAGATTTTTGCTCCTTCCCTCCCATTCTTCCTCCCTGAGACCGCCAGAAATCTGATAAAGATTATATATATTACAATCAGGTAAACATATTTCCCCATTAGTCAAGTTGTGGGGGGAAAAAAAATAGAACAAAAAAGGAAAGCCACACACACAAAATGAAAAGTACGCTTGGGTTATGAAGTGTATTTTTACCCAGGGATCTCCCAAGAAAATAAACATCCCCATCCATTCCTCGACTTAGATTTTTCATTATTGTTATTGATTTGTTTCTTTGTTTCTTCTCCTAGCCAATGAATACCAGGTGCTAGCCAACTTATCGCAATTTCTAGATTTAGGAA
The DNA here is from genome assembly GCF_048593235.1 of Sminthopsis crassicaudata. Classification (NCBI taxonomy): domain Eukaryota; kingdom Metazoa; phylum Chordata; class Mammalia; order Dasyuromorphia; family Dasyuridae; genus Sminthopsis; species Sminthopsis crassicaudata. The sequence continues at coordinate 676,683,236 of NC_133618.1, forward strand.
AAGTAAAATGAATAAGTCTTTGCTATCTTCCAAAGCTCTGGAGATCTTAGCAGTAGATCTTCTATAAGGGCAAACTGCATTATCTTTTATAAAGATTCCAAACCTTTTCAAGTTTCTAGACTTATTCAGAACATTAAAAAAAAAAATTGCAGGCCGTTCAGGTGACAGTAGTTGTGGTATAATTAATTATTTGCTGATTGCAAAAATGCACAGGTTTGGGGGCTTCTCCTTCATTGAGATCTTCAAAAATAAGAGTTTTGTTAAATATGTTGCTTGGGGATTCCATTTGTGAATGGATGCATCAGATGGCCTTTGAGATTCCTTCTTTCTTTCAAATTTAATGATTCCTGGGAATTCAGGATGCATTTAAATAAATTTGTACTTCATTACCTACTACAGAATCTGCATACATTTGAAAAACAGCAACACATTATGGGTAAGAAGTATCATTAAATCCGCAGAAGGTATACAGGTTACTGGTCCCACTGAGTCAATTTATTTCGATGAACATAGCTTAAATGATCATAATGTATGAGGTGGTAGTCTTGATGGTAGGAAGTGTCAAATGTGCCAATGATTGGAAGTCTTCTCCTTGTGAGTAATCTCTCTAATAATCCAGGCTAGTTCTTATCCATGTCTACCTATCTTGTATGGTTCTCATCCATCTCAGAAATATAAATTCATCAGGCAGGATCTTCCCAAGGGGTTCTAAACCTTCTTTATTTTTTCTTGACAACTGCAGGATGATTAGACTGCAGACCATCCATTGATTATCCCTTTTTCTGACCATATGATTAACCTATCTTTTTTTTTAATCATAGATTTCTTTAATGATAAAAGTGAAAAAAGAAAATCATCACAACTCCTTATATGCAAAGTGTTACAGCTGCTTTCTCCTTCCACATGCTTTTTGTATTGCCTTCTGGGTAATAATTAATTTTCTTTTTTCCCCTTTTTAAAAAAATAAATTTATTCTAAACTTAAAAAAATAAAACAAGCATTTCTATTACAGAATAGAAAAAAAAGATTGCACATGAAACTGCAAATCTATTATGTAAGACTTGCTATTCCTTTTAAATATATAATAGTTACCTTATAATTTTCTTCTTTTTTCTTTTCTTCCTCCTTCCTTGCCTTATATATGTAAAATTATTCTATACATACTTGTATTTATCAGTTCTTTCTCTGGGTGCAAATAGTGTCTTTCTTCATATGTCCTTTGTAGTTAATTTGAATATATAGTCAAAATGACTTATTCATTCAAAGTTGTTCTCAAAACAATATTGCTATTATTGTATACAATGTTCTCTTGGTTATACTTATTTCTGGTTTTTAATTTTTTTTTCTTTTTCCCCTGAGGCTGGGGTTAAGTGACTTGCCCAGGGTCACACAGCTAGGAAGTGTTAAGTGTCTGAGACCAGATTTGAGCTCGGGTCCTCCTGAATTCAAGGCTGATGCTCTATCCACTGTGCCACCTAGCTGCCCCTGGTTATACTTATTTCACTGTTCTTGTTTCATGAAAATCTTCCCTTTTTTCCCCCTAAAATCATGGAGTACACTATTTCCTAATGGATAGTAGTTTTCCATCATGATCCTATACCATGATTGATGGGCATCCTCATAATTTCCAGTTCTTTGTCATTACTTAAGAACATTAAATGAACTAATGAAAAAACAAAAAGAAAAGAAAAGAAAAGGAAGGAGGCTTTGCAGTACCAGATATTGAACCATATTGTAAGATAGTAAATATCAAATTATCTGGTATGGGCTAAGAAATAGAAAGGTCAATCGGTGGAACAAAGTAGACATAAAATTTATAGCAGCAATGGCTATGGTAACCTTGTGTTTGACAAATGTAAAGACTTAAGATTGAGGGATCAGAATTCATTATTTGATAAAAAAAAAAATGTTGGGAAGGCTAAAAGAGCAATTTGGCAGAAACTGGGCATAGACCAATATCTTACACCATTTACCAAGATAAAGTCAAAATGAATACATGATCTAGATAAAAGAGATATATTACGAAAAATTGAATAAAATGGAATGTATTACCTATGAACTTACAGATAGGTGAACAATTGATGAATAAACAAAAGATAGAAAGCAGTGTAAAAAGGATAATTTTGATTACATGAAATTAAAAATTTTTGTACAAATAAAACAAATGTAACCAAGGTCAGAAGAAAAGTAGAAAATTGGGTTGATGGAGGGATTTTATGGACAGTTTCTCAGATAAAGATCTCATTTCTCAAATTATCAAATCGATAAGAATACAAGTCATTTCACAATTGATAAATGGCCAAATGATATGAACAGGCAGTTTTCCAGCGAGGAAATCAAAACAACTTATATTCCCAGGGAAAAGTGCTCTAAATCATTATTTATTAAAAAATGCAAATTAAAACAACCTTGAGATATCATTTTACACCTTTCAGGTTGGTTAAAATGATTAAGGGGAAAAATGATAAATGTTGGAGGGGATGTAGAAAAATTGATAATTAATTTTCAATTCTCCAGAGCTGGTAATGTTCCATGACTCAAGGCCATTCTACTCTAAATGATATTGTTATTAAATAGTAGAAGGGCTCTTCTTTCAGAGACAAGCTTGGGGTCATCAGAAGAACTGGCTATTTCTCCAAACACAATAAAGCCACCTCTCATCTTTCATTCTGGACCTTTCTTATTGTCCATTGTCAACCCATGAAAGAGCTACTGGGAACTTAAAGACGAAAATGAATCTGTCCCTGCTCTGAAGGAGCCTCCATTCTAGTTGAAGGATACCACATGTATATAACCCGATAAATTCAAAGTATATGAAGGTAATTAAGAGGAACATGTAGTGGGGTCCAGAAAAGGGCTCAAGCCATGGTTGGACGTCATGCATCCTGTTTTCCTGGAGTAATTTAGTATCAAATTGGCAATACTCAGTTCCCCATGTGGATCTATGGACTCCATGGACAGGTCCACAGCTCTTACACTTACAGATTGGGAAGCACTGGACTGCATAATTCCACAAGTCAAGTTTTTAACATTATACATCCAAGGAAAGAGTCGAAGGTCCGTGTTTTGTCTGAGCCTCAAAGGCCTGGGCACAGCCGATTTTAGTAACTGTTAAAGCTCAAAATGTCTTTTTCAGAGATTCAGCATCTCGTCTTTGAAAGGGCAACAAAACTATTGTGCTGACAGCTGTAAAACAATTCATTGCGGACTTCCCAGGCTTTTCAAGATGAGTTTTGCTCTTTCTCCTGTGATGTGGCTTGTCTTCGTGTTTAATGACCTAGAATACTAATGCATCTTCATCTTACAGACTTATGGTCACTCCATGTGCATTTTCTAGATTTGTGGAGATTGCAGCCCGGCCAGATGGCTGCCTGAAGGGGAGGTAGCCTGCCCTCCTCTCACATTCCTACTTCAGAAAAACCCAGAATTTTCTTCGAGACAGAATAATGATCAATCAATCCGATGATAAACAAAAATAATGAGTTCTGCTCCTCCAGAACTGCACAAAGGTCAGCCAGAAGCCTGGGGGCAGTAGGAAAGGGGGCAGCCAGCAAAACCTGCACCAGGACAAGATATTGGAGTTGGGTTAGGAATATTAATAGCTTGCAAGGCAGCTAGAGTGGAGAACTCCTCCAAGAAAGCCCTAGAGTCCACAGCAGGAGGCAACCTCTGTGGAACTGCAGTGCTCAGAACAGGACGGGTCAAGGCAGGGATGCGGAGGTCCTAAAAGTCTGTCCTTGAGTCCAGGTATGGACCCTGAAGAACCAGAGCTCTGAATTTCAAAGCTTTAAGAGGTCCTTTCCCTGGGAGGATGGGGCTGATAGTGATACAGTGAATATGCTACATTCAGGATAAGCTGGAGATAATCAGCAGAGGAAAGGCACCAGAATTAAGGAGGACTGGGAAAAGCGTCCTGTAAAAAGGGGGATTTTGGCTGAGGTTTGAAGGAAATCAGGGAAGGAGGCAAAGCTAAGGAAGAAGACTGATTCCAGGCATAGGAGACAGTCAGGGAAAATGCCCAGAGTCAGGGGGTGAAGTGATTTGCCTGAGTAACAATCAGGACCGTGTCACTAAGAGTTGGGGAGCACAAGGTGCATGAAGACTGGAAAAGTATGTGTGGAGGAAGAAAGGTTTGGAACTTCAAACATGCCCTAAGCCTCAATCCAAAGATTAAAACTGAGAGATGAGTAAATCAAAGAAACCATCAACTAATATCAAAAATCATTGCCAATCTAGAGATCCCCCAAGGCAAGTAACTATGCTACAAGAGTCAAAGGAAAAGTAAAACTCCTTATAAGGATACAACGCCACCTACAAGAAATGAAGCAAGAAAGCAAAAATGAAATAAATTCTCTGAAAGAAAGAGTTGGAAGGAGAATAGTTTGGAAAAGATTTGCACTTTCTTTCCTAAGAATATGGAATTATCCATGAAGTTGATCATTTATAACCCTTACAATTAGAATAGACCAGACAAAAATCAGTGACTCTATAAGATAGTTTTTGTTTAAAGCATCAAAATTAAAAGGCTTGGAAAAAGTAGAATAAAATGTGAAGATATCTGATAATTTTTTAATGACTTCCTAGAACACAGGGATAATTTAAGAATTATGTGATTTCTTGAAAAATATGCTTTAAAACAAGTTCTGGGAGCAGTTAGGTGGAACAGTGTTAGAGCACCTGAAGTCAGGAGGACCTGAGTTCAAATCTGGTCTCAGACATTTAATACTTCCTACTTAGCCCCAATTGTCTCAGACAAAAAAAAAAAAAAAAAGTTCTGAACATAATATTTCAAGAAATCATGAATTTAAAAAACTATTATATCTATTAGATATCAGTGGGCTGAGAAAAGACAAACTCTAGGGATTACTTCTTAAAAAGGACCCTAGAGATATACGGTAACACATTTAACATGTATGGGATTGCCTGTCATCTAGGGGAGGGAGAAGAGAAAGTGAGGGGAAAATTTGGAAAAGAAGTGAATACAAGGGATAATGTTGTAAAAAAAAAATACCCATACTGTCAAAAAAATTGTAATTATGAAATTAATTTTAAATTATTTTTTAAAAAAGAAGATCAGATATAATTCCACTGCCCCCTCACTTTGTCTATCTCTCAAAGACACATAAAGGAAAAAACCAATAAATTAAATTAGAACAAAAAAAAAGGACCCTAGAATGAAGAGTCTCAGAGTTTTATACCAAAATCTAAATGTTCCATGACTAAGACAAAACACAATGAACATCTACAGAGAATTTCAGAGTTCAAATACAAAGGAACTACAATCAGCATCAAACAAGACCTGGCTGCTTTTACACTAAATAAGAGGAGATCTTGAAGTACAATATTCCAAAGGGATTTTTAAAAAGCTTTGCAATCAAGAATAACTTATCCTTAAAAGTTAAGTATACTCCTACAGGGGAGAAATATGGAATGGAGGGGGCAGTGAGGTGGCGCAGTGGATAGAGCACCAGCCTTGAACTCAGGAGGACCCGAGTTCAAATCCGATCTCAGACACTTAACACTTCCTAGCTGTGTGACCCTGGGCAAGTCACTTAACCCCAGCCTCGGGGGAAAAAGAAAAGAAAGAAAGAAAGAAATATGGAATAGAGAGCTTTTAAGCATTTCTAATAAAGATTAGATCTGAGTAGAAACTATGAATTACAACTGGAGTCCAGAATTACCTAGAAAGGTAAAATGATGTTGCAGTACTAACATTCTAATAGGGATGAAGAAACAAGTATCCTTTTTGAAGCTTACTGTCTTCAAATAATATTCAGAGTCTCAAATAAGAAAATAGAGGTCCTGTAGTATGTTGGTCCTGTTCTGGAGAATCAAAGAGAGGAAAGAATAAAGAAGGGAAAGAAGTACGCAAAGGCGGAAAAAAAGGAAGAAGAGAATGCAATTTGCTGTTTTTCATTATTGGGAACTTGAAAAGAAGAATTTACAGATGTGGAGGAAATGGTGAGGGATGCCAGCATGGGTTGAAGGTCACTTCTATCTGAAATGGACAAAGGACACATATAGTTTGACAGAGAAATACATCAAACTTAACAGAGAAACAAGTAGAGGTTGCAGATAGGGATGGAGGTAAGAGGGAAGATAATAGGGAGAAGGGAAGATTCTAAAAGGAGATTAAAAGTGAGAAAATAGAATTGAACTGGACTCTAAAGAGTTGTTTTAAATTGCTCTTTAGACAGATGGAGAATGGCTGGACAGTCTGTGGTGTAAGAATGTCATAGAATATTGTTGCGTGAGAGATGAGTTAATCAAAGAAACCACCAACTAATATCAAAGAAAGGGAGAAAGATGATTTCATGGGATCCTTGTTATTATGAACTGATGCAGAGTGAAAGCAGCAGGCTAGGAAAACAATATATACAAGGATGGAACACTTGTGAAGAAAATCAACCTTGAAACATTTTTTAAAAATTTGATCAATACTCATCATGATTCATTGTGATCCTCCATGTTTCTGGAGAACCCGTGATGAGGTGATAAGGAGATGGACACAAAATGCAAATGGAAACATGATTTGGGGTCATACATACTATTTTGGTTCATTTTGTTTGATGTTAGTTGTTTGTTACAAGGTTTTCTTCCTCCTTTCCTTCATTCTTCTCTCCCTCCCTTCCTATTTTCCTTTCTTCTCCTCTTCTCCCTCTCTTCTGTCCTTTCTTCCTTCCTTCTTTTCTTTTTTTCCTTTCCTTCCTCTCTTTTTTCCTTCAATCTCTTCCTTCCTCCTTCTTTTCTCCTTTCTTTTCTTCATTTCTTTTCCTTTCTCCCTTTCCCCTTCATTCCCTTCCTTGCTTCCTCTGCCTTCCTCTTTCCCTTTTTTTCCCTTCCCCTTTTCCTCCCTCTCTTCCTTTTCTTTTCTTCCTTCTCTCAGTTTTTAATGAAAAGGAGGTGAAATTCAGAGGAATTCTTAATGAAACCCCAAAAAGAGTCCTTGAAACATCATTTTAAATGCATGAAAGAGAATAGAAAGAATTTTAGAAGGAAGCATAACCAAATATGAAAGCTTTTCAAAATAACATATAAAATATATCATTTTTAAAAAGCAGAGGGATTAGATAGAGATTTATAGTTTTACAAAGATTTTTCTTTTTTTCCTTTTGCTCTTGTTGAGGGCATTTATTTAAGTCTAGAAATTAAAAAAAAAATGATAGTCCTACCTAACAATCAGAGCTGTCTCAAGGAGCCAAAAAGGTCTGCCTCAGGAGGATCCTCCTCCCCAGTTTTGCATGCAGAGGCTGCATGGACATTTCTCAGGAATATTGTAGAGTGAATTCACATTCAGGTATGAGTTGTCCTTGGTGCCCTCTGAGGACCCCTGCAACTCTAAGAGTTCATGATTCTGTGGAAACAAATAACAAAAACTAAAATCTTGTAGTTGGCAAATTCTACCCTGAGGAACAAAGAGTGCTTCTCCCTGGATACCAGAGAATTTCAATGAAAATTAAAGTTATAATGCATTCATGTTTTTGTCATCCCACTTAAATTAAATTGTTTTACACCAAAATAATTGAAACTGTTAAATCTGAGCCTATGAGAAAATAAAAAATCGAACATATCTTGTGAACAAAATGAAGCCAGGGAATTCTCAGGGTGATATTTGGCTGAGTGCAAAAAGCAGGTTGGTAAACATCCCTGTTCTGCTCACGCTTTCTATTTCTTGCCCTTTGTCTTCATGCCTTACATTTTCCTTAGCAAGCCAGAGTCACTGCAGAAAGAACACCGTCTAGGTCATAGAGTCCCTTGCCGTTGAAGTATATGAGGAAAACATGAAGAAGCAAAAAGGATGGCTGGATGGCTCCCCAAGGTTGACTAAGTTCCTAATGGCCACCATATTGTTCCTAAGAGTTTTTGTTCTCTAATAAAAGGCCCGGTACTTAATTGGTGCTTTTTGATTAGTGATAGGGTTCTCCAGGCTTGTAGCTCAGCAACATTTCCCCACGTTCCAGGAAGCTGCAAGACTTGAGAATGATGTGCACCCCACCCTCAAGCCCCATGAAGACCACCTCCTCCTGGTTTCTTTGGGATCTGGATAGCCAAAGCTACAATGAGTAGGAGCCATGAGCATGAGGGAGAACTAATGAGAGCTGTCTAACACTGAAAACTACAGTTAACATCACATTATGAAGTATTAGAGCTCACACTCCTGTATCACCTTAAAGTTTACAAATTGCTTCCCAAACAAGAACTCCTCCTGGGGTGGAGGAGCCCTCCTAGGGAGGGAAGATTTGTCTCCAGGTTTTATGCCTCTTAATTCACAGCTCTTTTCTCATATAACCAATGTAGCTTCACTTGTTGGTCCAGAGAATATCCCCATACTTGATGTGCTCTTCTTTTGTTCTATTCATTGATTATGGGAAAGACGTTGTGTTATGTGTGGGGGATACTGACGTAGATTTGACCCAGGCAAAGCTCTTTGCATTCAAATACAAAGAGATATTGGTTATTCTCATAAGGAGTTGGGTCTTAGTAAAGTCAAATCAACCAAACTTTATTAAGTATTAAGAACTGTAGGATGATTTCAGAAAAGCCTGAAAAGAACTTAACATGAACTGATACTGAGTGAAGTAAGCAGGACCAAGAGAACACTGTACATAGTGCACAGTAACAATAAGATTGTGTGATGAGTAATTGGCGCTTTTCAACAATGAAGTGATCAAGACAATTCTCATAGATTTGGGGTGGAAAATATCAGACCCATCCAGAGAGAGAACTATGGAGACTGAATGTGGATCAAAACATAATGTTTGCATCTTTTGTTGTTTGTTTGCTTGGGTTTTTTTTTTTTCTTTTCTTATTTTTTCTCTTTTGATCTGATTTTTTTGTGCAGCATGGTAAATATGGAACTCTATTTACAGGAATTACATATGTATAACTTATATTGGATTGCTTGCTATCTTGGGAATGGGGCAGGGAGACAGAAAGGCAGAAAAATTTGGAAGGTTTTGCAAAAGTAAATGTTAAAAACTATATTTGCATTATTTGGAAAAATAAAAATACTATTTTAAAAAAATACTTGAGGAGGTTTTAAAAAAGAAATAACAAAACCAGGAGACTGTAAGTTTTTGAGAATGGTCTATCTGACTTACCTTTGTGTCTTCCTTAGTACTTCAACAGTGTATTGCGTACAGACGGTATTTAATCAATGATTGCTATTGTTTAAAAAAAATTGTACTAAATGCTAAGACTACAAAGAAAGGCAAGAAATAGTCCTTGTCATCATGGAACTTCCAGTCTAATGGGAAGCCACCATGCAAAAAACCAGGTCCGTGCAGAAGAAATTGAAGATAATTGGGGAAGGCAGCAGCATTAAAAGGAATGAGACAGGGCTTTGTGAAGAAGCTTAGATTTTAGCTAAGACTTGAAAAGATCCAGAAAAGCCAGAAGAAGGAAATGAGGAGGAAGAGAGCTTCAGGCAGGAGGCACATGCAAATGTCTCAAATTTGGACATGGAATGCGTTGTTTGAGAAAGAGCAAGAATGTCTGTATCCCTGATCTCAGAGGATGTGGGGGAGATAAAAAGTATAAGGAGACTGGAAAGCTGGGAGGGAGTAGGGACTCCAGGTTATAAGGACTTTGGATACCAGAGAATTTCATATCGTACCCTGATCTGGAGTCTATAGTGATATTAGGCAAATAATCAGTGTGATGAATCATGTCGATAAGAAAAACAGCAAAAATATGATGGTGATCTCAAGACTCACCAAAAATATATATTATGTTAAGGATACTAGAAAGTATAGAAATAGAAAGTTTTATTTAACATGATAAAAATATTTACTTAAAACTAAAAACTGGGATCATGTATTGTGGAGAAACAAAGATTTTCCCATTAATAAAAGAGTTTGTAGAGAATCCACTTTCTTCATTACAATTCAACATAATTTTAGAATTTCTAACAAGGATAATAAAGTAAAACTTTAAATTAGGTAAGGAGTTTAGAATATTTCTGCTTGCAAATATGAAAGTATTTAGAAAAACAAAATGAGTCAATTAAAAATTAATTGGATTAACATTTTCAGCCAATGGAAACATATAAACCTCTCAATTTTGTCAGGATTTTATATACCATTGAAAAAAATAAGGAAGAACTGTTAGGAAAGTGCTATTTATAATAATAACAAAATATATCAAACATATGGACATTAACCTAGCAAGACACCCCCAAGACCTATAAGAAGACAATGATAAACCAATTTTAATAGAAACAAAGGAATAATTATATAATTGTATAGCTATTCAATTTCCACAGCTAGGTGAAGCCATTAGAGTAAAGATAATAATATTACCCAAATTCATTTATAACTTTAATGCAACACCAACCCAAATACCAATGGAATACTGCACCGAATTCAAGTGATAAAAATTTATATGGGGGAATAAATGGGCAAGAATGGGGAGGGGAATTGTGGTGGAAAATGAGGAAGGGTGACTTGCAGTTGGCTGCGACTAAAAAAAACTATCTGGTATTAAATCCAAAAAAGAGACAAATGGAACTGAATCAGCAACCCAGAATTAGATTGAAATGTGTGTAATTGACTGTTTTTTGATAAATATAAGATTATAAGACACTTAAAAAGAGATTTATGGTTATTAATTCAGTGAAAACTATGTCGAAGATTAGAGGATGAAGAGTGAGATTGGATTTACTTTTCACACTCTCAGCCACCATCAGTGCTAAGTGGATCTTCTTGGCATCCCAGAGTGCCTAGAGAATCAACGGTGTAAAGCTCTTAGCACAATCCCTGGCATGTGGTGGGAGCTGTATATATTCTCCCCTAGTCTTCCCAGGTAAATAATCTGATTTTAACGTGTTTGTCTTGAGACATTGGTCAAGTGCACTGGGCAACTATCGAAGATGATGATTGGAAGAGAAATGTAAACCTGCCTTTATGGAGGTGATTTCCTCACAAGGGAGTGATTTGAACTGAAGATGTCACAGACCCAATCCTTATCCCTTTAAAAGTCAAAAGAAAATTAAATACTCTTCCACAGTTTGGAGAAGAGAAAGTCTTGTTGGCTCAATAAATGTAAAGTGCAAGGACAAAACAGATGGATTAGATTAAATTAAAAATGTTACTTTACAACTGAATTTAAAATCCCTATCTTCTTCACTTCCCTGTCATGCTGCCTGAGGCTCTAGCCTCCTGGCACAGGGGGACTGGAAGGTCCTGCCCACCCCCATGATCCTGGGCTCTTTATCTTGCCATCACACCCACTCTGGACCTCATTTCACACTTCTGAGCAAGGCAACGTTACCCTTCCTACTCAGTTAATCACCCTGGGTCTCCAGTCACTGTCTCCTCTGACTTCCTAGTCCCAAACACAGCCCTTTGGCCCTAGGGATGGTCTTTCCTATTAGAATATAAGCTTCTGGAGGACTAGCTCTCTCAAATGCATTTGTATCTGCAACACTTAACATGTTATGTGCCTAATGCATGTTTTTATCGATTCACTTGGAAACAGAAAATTCTGCTTAAAATCTAACGTCTAAAAGAAATCGACGCAAATTCACAAAAGATTCATGCCATATTGTGTACGTGATCAAGGAATATGAAGAGCTTTATCATCATCAGAAGAAATGCAAATGGTCCGGCACTATCTGAGAAACTTCTCCAACCCTGTAATCATAGAAATGGCCGATGAAGAGCCCACCTTATATTAATTATATCTACAAAGTGTTTAAAATGATCAAATTCATAGCTGGAAATAAATACACTAAATAATTCTGGTACAGCCCCACGTTACGAATGTTTGGAAAAACAATATGGTGTCGTGCAATAAAATCCACATCACCATCATCCTCCTTCACCCAGCGAGGATCCTCTTTGGATTCGGGTCTGGGAGTTATTGATGGAAGGAGAGACCTAACTGTACAATAATATAGATAATGTTATTCATAATGGGAAGATGTCCAGTAATTAATATTATTCAGCTTTTATATAGCACTTTAAGATTGCAAATTATTTTCTAACTTTATTCTCACAACAATTCTGGGAGAGCGTCTACTTATTAATTAATTCCTTTTTAAAAGGAGGAGAAAATGGAGGCAAATAGAGGTCAAATGACCCCTCTGTGATGGTCTAAAGTGGAATTTTAACTCAGGGCTTCCTGCCAGTGCCTCTCAATATCACCTCTGCCACATGTCTCCATTATCTTCCTTTCCTCTGACTCTGTCCCCAGCCTGGTGCAGATCCATCCCCTCACACCTGGACTACTGCAATGGCTGCTGGGCACTGTCTCCTTCCTTCAGACACTACAGTGATTTTGCTAAAGCGCAGTTATGATCTTACCCCCCTCCCTCTGTTCAATGAACTCTCTGGCTCCCTATCACCTCCAGGGTCATACACAAAATGCTTTGTTAACTGTTCAGAGACCCTCCAGAGGCCCTTCCTGCTTTCCAGTCTTACACCTTACCCCCAACACATTACCCTGGTGACTCTGACCCCCTGGCTGCTCCACAGACAGGACCCTCCCTCTCAGCTCAGGGCACTTTCTCTGACCATCCCCATGCCTGCAAGACTCTCCTTCCACCTCTCTGACCACTGAGCTCCCAGCTTCCTCTAAATCCCAACCAAAATTCTTCCTCCTCAAAAAACCTTCCCTAATTCCTTTTTATTCCAATGCTTTTCTTAATTATCTCCTATTTCTCCTGTACAGAACTTGCTTTACTTATATTTGTTTGCATGTGGTCTCCCCTATTGGATTGTAAAGTTCTTGAGGGGAAAGATTATCTTTTTGCCTCTTTTTGTATTTCCAGTGCTTAGCACAGTGTCTGACACAAAGTAGGTACTTAATAAGTCTTTACTGAATTAATAAACGTTCTACAAACTAGAATGCTATAAGTAGCACAGTAACCATCCCTCTACCACCCGATCACCCCCTGACCCGATTCTGGACACTGAGATTGCTAATAGTGAAGTAA